>NC_052356.1:16437602-16517374 GCF_009727055.1 Benincasa hispida | reverse complement strand
ATATATTGATTTTAATTTTATTTAATTCAAATATTTTTTTAATAATTTATTTTTCAACCACTCTTAAAAGTAGTTTCTTAGCACTTTAAAAACGAAATTTTCACTATATAAATTGAAATTGAGTTGTTAATTTTAATTTAATATATGAAAATAATTAAATATGATTTTTACATATTTACATTGTGCTTCTTTTTAGAAAAAGATTTTAAACAAATGACCCGATTAACCTGAACCAACCCAATTCAAATATTTTAAACAAATATTTCATGGTTGTGTTGGGTTAGGTTTATTTTTTAATAAAGGTTGTTTGGGTTGAAGAAATTTACAACCTGAACAATTGGGTTGGGTCTAAAAAGTATTTCAACCCAACTCAACCCAACCCATGATCACCCCTACTCGGAGTTGGGTCACCGGAGTTGTCATCAGATGTAGTTTTCGGAGCCCAAAATTGGTTGTCGAAGTTGGTCACATAAAGGTTGTCGGAGCCTAGAGTTGGTCGTCAAAGTTGTCATTGGAAGTGGTTGTCGGAGCTTAGAGTTGTCATTGGAGATGGTTATCGGAGCCCGGAGTTGGTAGCCTAAGTTTTCATCAGAGGTAGTTTTCGAAGCTCAGAGTTAACCACCGAAGTTGTCATCGATAGTCACCGACAGTGATCGATGGGTGGAGCCATTGAAAACATTGGAAGTAATGAAAGTTTGGGGTGAGTTGGTAAAATATACCAACTCAACTCCACCAACATTTAAAGTTGGTGGACAAAACATTGAGTTGGTATATTATACCAACTCAATTCAACTCATGTTGGTGAGCCAAACACCCTTTAGTGATATAGAATGACTACTTCATAGGTTCAAGCTTCAATAATAAGTTGAAATCTTTTTAGTTTCTGTAAATTATATTTGTTTTCTCACGACGGTTTTAGTAAAAAAAAAATTCTTTTAGTAGGAGCATTAGATTTATTAGCCAATTTTTTTTGTAAAAAAAAAAAACAACACCAATTTTTTTTAGTTTCTAAAACTTAACTTGGAGCTTGATCATATTCTTAGAAAGTTATATAATTATAGAACTTGGAGAAAGTAATTTGACATAAGAGAATTAAGAAAACTTATTTGTTAAGCAATGCACCATTAACTACATATCTTCTTTACCTTGCATACACTAAATGACATTATGAGAATGTTTCTATGAATTCAACTCATTTAAGCTTTAATTTTGAACGCACACAAAATTTGGTGTACCAAAAGTTGGTCTCTCTTGGTCTTGCATATATATTATAGAACCCTTGATTTGTTGTTTTCTTTCTTATTCTAGCTGAATTTCCTCAAACTTGTTTACATAATTTCAGTTTTAGGATTCTCCAAATAATAGGGCTATGGCTTTTAAAGTCTAAGCACAAAATGGAGCGTTTGTGAAGGCATTGCATAATTCTTGTTTATTTACTAACATTTCTTGCCGTAACGTTTCACCTATGTGTGAAGAAAATGTAAATGTCGAGTATGAGTAAGTTTAGAATGATTTTTTTAAAATTAATAGGAACACATATAATTCAATTGGTTGAAACAATACTACTTACGACTCTAAAATCAAAGCTTAATCTAAAAATAAAAGGAAAAAAAAAACCTTAAACTTTGCAATTTAATTTTTTATTTAGAATACAAGAAAATTAGAGTGGTTTAACCATGTAAGTCTGCATCCTCTTTACAACCAGCATCCATTACTATCATTAGGAGAAACAAAGAACAATTACAGCCTGATAAACTCACCTCTAATTTCATATTAGAGATCAAATCCAGTGATCACACAATAATCATCCTATCCATGGGAGTTACAAAGGGAATAACCACCCGATGAGCTCAAGAAGACACGATCATATTCTTTCAAAAGTTGTAGTGTTACTTTTGACCTTTCATAAACATGTTAAAATATTATCATTAGATTAAAATTATCGTAATCAGATTGATTCTCGGATGGAAATTGAAACTTGAAAAGATGTAGCAGTAATCTATGAAAAACAATTGGATCGTCAAATCATTCTATCCCATACCATTCAAGTTTCCATGTTCATCCAAAATTCTGATGGATTTCAACTCCAAATGTAGTTTTGCAACGTTTAAGAAATATTGAGGATAACATTGCAATATCTTAGAAAATAAAAATATTTGGTTTTTCTTTAACTATAGCACTTCTTGTAGAAGCACTTCAAAAAAGTACTAAATTAAATATTTTTAAATGTCTGTTTGTTTCACGGGTTTTGCCATAAGATTTCAAACATGCATTTAATATCACTGTTTGTTTCACATAAATTTATGTTTTAAAGTATGAGATATTATTATATATCCTAGAAACTTTAAAACTCATCTAATATGAATTTTCTAATACTCTCTACATGTGAGATTTCTATGTATAGAAGATTGGCAGTAAAAAAAATTATAGCCTAATTAATTGATATCAATAAAATATTATTATTAAGCTTAATTAATTATTAAATATAAAAAATAGTATTTAGACTTAATAAATTTCAACTAATACATTTGTCATTAATATTTTATGTTATCTTAACTATTTAAAATAAAATGTTACCGTTTATTATTAATATCATACTTAATTTATATTTATTTAATTTTTAAGTATTTAATTTAAATAATTTTGTTAAGTTCGATTAATTTTTAATATAAAATTAATTTATTTTTATTTTTATTGATTAAATAATTAATTAATTTAACAAATATATTATATAATAGTATATTTAATTTATGACTAAATTAATGGTTGTCTTATATTTATTTAAAATTAAGTAATTTTGCTAGGGATACAAAATTTTTCACAGGAAATCTCCGATTTGACTGAGTATAGGAGTCAAGTATCTGGTCGAGACGAGGAGGAGATGCCCGACTCCGAACCCAACTCCACCTTGCCCTAAATTTTTTTTATAGCTTATACATAAAAAAGTACAAGGACATTTTATTATATTTAATATAATATAAAGTAGATACTTTATATAGAGAGAGACAAACATGCATATATATAAACTACTAAAACAATAGCTTATAGTTAAAAAAAAAATCTAATTTTAATTCTCTAATATAATAATTTAATTTTTTTATTATATTATAATAAAAGGTACTAAATATTTTAATTATTCATTTAAATAAATATATGTAATAGTAATACTAACTTCTTACCTAAAATATTTACAATTTCAATAAAATACAATTTTAAATAATAAAAAATAAAATAAAAAATGGAGAAAATTTTCCCACGAGAATCTGAATCTCGAATGGGGATTCTCTAATCCCGATCTCGACTCCCAAAATAGGGAACGAGGCAGAGACAAATGGGGAGTGCATCCCCAACCCCATCTTGTCCCATTGCCATCCATTTATTTAGAACATGTTTGTAGGCCGGAGTGACAGGTTCGAAACTTATCGACTTTACTAATCGCCTTTACTAATCGTTTAAAGTCAATTTTAGAATATAAAAATCATATTTAAAATATAAAATTAAATACTAAATATTAAAATGGTTTTCAATTATCAAAGATAGGTTTTTGAGTAAATTTAACAATTTTAAAATTGCTCCCAAACATGTTATGGTGATTTTGAATGAAGTGACATAATCTATATCAAGCCAGAATAAAAACGATAAAGTCAAGAAAATAATAAGATTCAAGTCCATGATGACACCTAGAACGAAGATGGGTCTAGAGAAGGGGGAAAGCTTGACCCAAGCTAACTTGCTGGCCTTGATCAAGATCGAGGTCGAGCCTAACAATACACCTACTGGGGGGTGCCTCATTGCCTCGACCCAAAAGGTCACCCTAGGACCAAAATGGGATTGTTCGGTCCCAGCCAAAATGAGGTCGATACTACCAAAATGCTAAACGGAGCATATCCCTCTCAAATGCCCCACCCCGCTGAGTTAAGGATAATCCTAATACTACTCCAAAACCCTATTGGAGAGAACATCGCTCAATTACACTTATATTAAGTATATCATGATAGTGTTAGGGAGAGGTAAGTTCATTCCGACACTCAAACTCATAACTTGTTGCACTTATACACTTTCTGACTTAAGCATCAGATTTTGTGAGGTAAACACTACATTAGTGTGTGCAATTTTTCCTATTTTTCAGGTCATGTTTTTTTTTCAAATTATAAATTTGTAGTTGTACTTCTCACGTGAAAGTCAGGTATATTTTTTTCCATTCGAATTTTGAGATCTAATACATGCAGACTAAAAATACTTTATATTCTTTTAAAAGTCCTTCTAAACTTATTATTGTGAAGAAGTTCAACAGCGAGAGATGAGATATTTTTACGCAAGGGTGAAGAGTGCAAGCATTTTTGAAGATTCTTGTATATTTGGTAATTACGTTATCAAAAGTGATCTTCAAAATCTTGAATACATTAAAAGACATTTTGAAATGTGCACATTCTCCTCACAATTAATATATATTTCAAATCGTTCGTAAATTTTAGAAACACAACAAAAACTCGAATATAGAAAAAATATAATATATCAATAAAATACATTTAAATAAAATAAAATAACTAACTAATTAAATTAATAAATAAAATTATAGAAAATGAAAAATAAGTCTGTCAGGTTAATAATGTTTTTCATTTGAGACAATAGAGATAATACATAGATATTCCATATTATTCTTACGTCAGTTTTAATATGATAATCATTGCAACGTATATCTTTGAAACTTAGAAAATTTTTCTTTGACTGATTAGAGAACAATGTATTGTCAATTATAAATTTTGTTCATCTAGGCAAAATAATATTTGCTTTTCCAAATCTTTAATAGGATTGCAGAACCTGATATCGTATTTACTTTTGTTTTGCTTCCAGCATTATCAATTTAGAAAATTATTTTTCTTTGTAAGTATTGTGTGCGTAGTTGCACTGCACTATCTGCCAGACATATATCCTTTGCTCATTTTTTAATCACCCAACACATGAAAATGATCCAGGTTTCTTCATTAAAAGAAAAAAAATTACAATAACAAAAACAACACTTGGAATATACAAAGGTTAACATTTACTAAAAAAACATGAAGATAGATTAAAAAACAACAACAACAACAACATTAAGTCCAGATATTCTCAAAGTCAAAAGAAACACTTGATTTTCCATCAACCGTGCCAATCTTCTCTTTAGAAGATTCAAAGAAGTCCACCACATCTAAACTTGTCATACATAATGGATCAAATATGTCATTATCCTAGTATGCAAAATTTGCTTCCACATTTTCCCCTTTTTCCTTGAAGGAAGCTTGATAGAGATCAAGTAAGTGTTTTGACACACAACAGGTACATGATTCATGCCCAGTCATTCTGCAACGGAAGCATTTACTTTCAGCACTTTGTGAACTCTTATATTGTGGAGCTTTTCCTTTGTGATCATAATTTTGTATAGTTCTTTTAAAATTTGAATGATTAGAACGACCACCATGAAAATAATAATTATTTCTTTCTCTGTCACGATCACGACCTCGACCTCGACCATGACCACGACCTCAACCATGATTATTAACATTCACTTCAGAGAATGATGTTGTTCCAGTTGGTCGAGATTCGTGGTTCTTCATCAATAACTCGTTATTTTGTTCGACCGCAAGAAGACATGAAATTACTTCAAGATATTGTTAAAAATCTTTCTCTCGTATTGTTGTTGTAGGAGCATATTTGAGACATGAAATGTAGAAAAAGTCTTCTCTAACATATCAACATTAGTGATTTTCTCTCCGCACAACAACAATTTTGAACTGATTTTAAATAATGTGGAATTGTAATCACTTATTGATTTAAAATCTTGTAGCCTCAAATGCATCCACTCAAAACGAGTTTTAGGAAGAATAACTACTTTTTTATGATCATACCTCTCTCTAAAAAAATTTCACAAGATACGAGGATCTTTTATTATAAGATCTCCATTTTCAATCCCTCATGGAGATGATGACGAAGGAAAATCATAGCTTTTTCTTTGTCCTGATTGAATGTCGTATTTTTTTCTTTAATTGTTTCCCCAAGGTTCATAGCATCCAAATAGATTTTGGCATCGAGCACCCAAGAAAAATAATTATTGTCATTAATGTCAAGGGCTGCAAATTCTGATTTCGTAAGGTTTGTCATGGCAATATTTTAGAACCTACCTTTCGTGAGGGAAGCAGTAGGAGCTCATGCTAATAATGTGTTGTAAAATTGAGGAGCACAACGAGAATTCAGATATAGAGAAAATATAATATAATAATCAAATANAAAAAAATTGAATATACAGTAGATTATTATAAAAAAATTGAATATACAATAAATTATATAAAAAAAATTGAATATACAATAAAATGAATATATAATAAAAATTATTTATTATTCAATCCTTAACTATCTAGAACCTGTCTTAGTAACGAAGGACACTTCCTTCGATTATGTCCTAACTGGTTACAAAATCCACATCGTTGTCGAGTGTTTGGTTCTATCCAATCCATCTCGTTGTGATAACGTAAACTTTTCGGTCTACCAAGTCTTCTCAACAACGATGGATCAGGATGTAAGACGGACATATTAGGGTGCGTGATCCAGTAATCTTCATGCGATACAGGTTGAAATTGAGGAGAGTAACATTCAGCATACGTTGACAATTTGTAGTAGTCCTCAATAAAATCTTCGTAGTTCATGTTAAAATGTGAGCACGGCCATAAAATGCGAGCATGGAATGTCGAATGCTTACCACTTGTTACATGAACAGTACCGCTCGGTATGATGGCTTGTTCGAGATCACTAAGTATGAAACACTAAGAGAAATTGTAACACACGAAGAGGTGTGTTTAATTTCAGATCGACATGCTGGTATAATTGCAGCAGTAAACAACCCAGTAAATGGTTGGACGGGACCGAAATGTCACCATCGTTTCTGCTTACAACATATCGTCAGCAACTTCAATAAAAAGTATAAATTTAATTCATTGAAAAATTATGTTTATCGTGCCTGGTGTCAATTTCAAATTCAAAAGTTCGACAAAGCAATTAAAGATATCAAAGGAATAAATCGTAGCTGTCTAAGTTTTTTTTACAACGTTAGTTTAGAGCAATGGACTCAAGCACATGATGGAGGATTCAGATATGGGTGGATGACGACAAATCTATCAGAGTGCATAAATGGAGTCCTCAAAAGAGATCGAATGTTTTCTGTAAATGCTCTTGCTCATATAAAATTCTTCAAATGCGTGAACTGTTTCGAGAAAAGAAGAGCAGAAATAAGGGATGCATTGGAGCGTCAAGATAAACACGAGACCTATTGATCCCGATGTTTTGTACGACCAGTCCATTCATCGATCATATGTTGTATGGCGAGATCGTACTACTGGAGAGATATCTTGCAGACGTTGAGAGGCAGGATTTATTCAGTTGGACTGACATCTGATCATAGTCTTGGTCAAGAGATGAAGGCCCGAGACGCATACATTCCATATGTCTGTTGGAGAGTGCACTATCACTTTACAAGACATAGAAGTGTTATTGGGGTTACCTGTTGACGGTGAGCCAGGCACCAAAGTGATGTACAATGACTGGTTAGAAGTTTTTCAACCTAATTGATTATTTTATTCACATTAAACCTAATTGATTATTTTATTCACATTTTTATTGTATTTGTCTTTAATATTCTCTAATATAATATTTTGTGTTTCAGGTTATTTGGGAGCCGTACAAAATTATTGTGCATACTTTGACTAATTTTTGTACGAATGGTCAAAACATATGACAGACGATGAGTCCTCTCATATGTTTCACATTGGTAGTAGCATCTTCCTGACAGGGTTGATGAGACAATTCGGTTTCAGCAAGATGTCCCATCGCTTGTAATACTGAACCCGTACTCATGATATTGATCTAAGGATGGAGATTGGTCCGAAAAAGTTGCACATTTGGTAGTGCGATGGCACTATCGTGCAAGGTTTATTTGCAGTGGGGTTTCTCTTGAACAGTTGACACAGATCAGAATATATTCATTGGTGTAATAATATCACAAGGCGCTACGTCAGTCGTCCGGGAGCAGCTGTGGGTCATCTAGTAAATGAATGAATATTATCTATTTTTTAATTTAAATTTATTTTAAATATTGTCTAATTGTTTTATAATTCACAGAGATCGAACAACAGTAGACTCTGTGAGATTGCGAATGATCCGAACTAAGTTCTTGCTATATGTAGTGACAACCAAAGCTATATGGAGGAAATTCGTTATATGTACAATATACCTATTGTTCCTCCACCAGCTCCTAGACGTAGAGGACCTGTTCGGGAAGAGGATGAGTTTGATGAGGTTGCATATAAAATGGAAGAGTTGCCCCCTATGACGCAGACGCAGAGTCAAACTAATTATGTTAGTCCGATGATGATGATGCTAGCATTTGGTTCAGGACATTATGACTTAGAGGTTGGTCCTTCGTCTTCATACGTGCATGGACATGGTCGGAGTCGTGGAGAGCATAATGAATATTTATATTATGAAGCGTCTGCAGAGGTACCAGAGCAACATCAAGAAGAACCTGAGCAACCTCAAGTTCGAAGTCAACAACGACAACCAGCTCGAAATCGACGACATCCGCCTTGTGGGACACATTGATTTTTGTAATTATTTTTATATAAATGAGATATTTAATTTAAATTTTTTTATTTTCATGAGTTATTCTTTTTTTAAATTTATTCTTTTTAGAGTTTAAATAAAATAATAAAATATTTTTAGAAATTGTTTTTATAAAATAAAAAATTAAAAAAAGAAAGAAAGAAAGGATTAGAAAGAAGAAGGTGGAATGTGTAATAATTAAAAAGGAAAAAAAAGGGAATTCATTGGTTGTCACTACATATAGCAACGCCCTCGCCCACGCCCACGCTCTCACTCAAAATCCTGCTCTCGCTCTCTCATAATCTTGCTCTCTCTCATAATCTCGCTCTTGAATTTGATTGGGAAGTTCAGTGGCAAAAAGAAGGAGATTCATTAACTCGTTATTTAGTCAGATTTGCTGAGATGACAGAATCCGTAAAAATTATTCAACAAACTTTGGAAGGAATTCCAGGGGGACCTTATGAAAATTTAGAAATATGATCTTTTGATAGAGAAATGTCTCTGAAATGATAATTAAATAGACTCAATAATAATGTTAGGAAGGGCAAGATGGAGGGTTCAAAGTTCGATACACAAGTGAAAGGAAGGTCATCTAGGTCGAATTTTGAACCCTCGACTTATTTAATATATATATATATATATATATTTACAAATAGTTTGAAAACAACAATATTTTCCTAAATAGTTTCTAAAAGGACAATATTCTTTTAGTTTTCCCTAAAGGAAAGTATGTCAAACAATGTGACGTTTAGAATATAATAATTTGTCCTTTTTTAATAAATAATGTGACATTTAGAATATTACAATGCACCTTTTTAATAAATAATCAAACAATTTTTTTTTTTTTTTTTTATCAACAACAAAACTGGACATTTTATAGACTTTTTTCCTTCTTTTCAAAATTCATTTTTTAATCTCAAGTACATTCAATTAAAAAGATATCGTTCATTTTTTGCACATAAATTCTATATTCATATTACACTTTATAAATTTTTGTTTGTTTCCATTTTACTCTTACATTCACATTTACTCGTATAGGTTTTTTAAATTAATTTTAGTATTCAAGCAAGAGGTTTATTTGCCGTCAATCGTTTAGATATACAAACTTGACAAATAAGTTTTAAAATCTAATTAAACTTTAAGTTTTGATGCCTTTAAATCTATATAATAGAATGTATTATTCTTATTATTAATACTTGTGTAAAGTTAATTCAAAATTAATATGGAGAGATATTATAAAAGAAAAACAATAATATAGATTGTAAAAGTATGATCTTCAAAGAATAAAAGTATTTTGGATTCTAATCGACCTTATATAAAAATCAATTTAGAAAAACTACCTACACATCTTGGTCTAAGAACCAAAATTTATGATTATAATTATAATATTTGAGATCAAGTTCATATAGCATATTTACTAAAACGTCCTTGTCAACCTCGAAATCATATTTTTCCACTTAAGAATTTTGGTACAAAGTCAAGACAATTTAATACAGCTTGATTAAGTGAATATTCTAATTAGTTAGAATATAGCATTTTAAAGGATGCTGCATTTTGTTTATATTGTTATCTATCCATATTAGAAGTAAGTGAAGAGTCACAATTGATTTCAAATATGAAAACTTGTAGAGGGCAATTATAATTTAATAAATTAGTTAATATATGAAGTTATGAATAATTTTTTTCTTACATTCATTTATAGATTTTTTTTCCCCCTCTATATAAAGACTATATTTTATCTGATAAAGTTTTGACTTCTTACTTTTAAGTACATTAAAGAGATGTATCAGTACAAAACTTGGAAATGTGTGTGTACAAACATATTTATACTTATTCAAAAAAAAAAAAAAAAGAACCTAACATTGAATGAGATTGTGCTAGTTGACACAATTTTCTTTAAAAAAAAATTAATTTGTGAGTAAAATAAAGAAGTATTGAGATAGGTGCAACTTCTATTCATTCCAATTTTTACGCGCAAAGAATATATATACATATTTTCATTATGCCTAACATAATTTTTTTTTTACCATCATTATCCCTAGCATGTATACATACCCATAAATGACAACTAAATTTCATTTGCATAAATCATTTCAAAAAGAGAGAGAGAGAGAGAGAAAGAAAGAAAAAAGGAAATATATTTTACTAATAAACTGAATTATCAAAAATAGAAAATTGAAACATAAATATTATCTTTATTAAAAACAATTGTTCCAATTTGTGTGAATTACAAGTTGGTTTTAAAAAGTATTTTAGAAAGTAGAGACATCTATGAATAGTAATAGAAAAAATAAAAGTATCAAAGTCAGTAAAATATAAATTACATTTATTGAACAAATTATTAAAACTAACAAAAATGGATCATACGAACTCTCTTAGTGAGAGTATTGAGAACAAATTATTGGGGTTATTTTAGTATTTACATAGCTATAGCAACTTTTAATTATTTATTTGAAAAAAATAACAAAAAATAAATATAAATATATATTATCTAACAAAATACATTTATAAAATATGCATTTCATTTGATAAACTAATAAAAAATATTGACCTTAATTTTTTTTATTTTAAAAAATTAACCTCATTCTAATGAAGAAAATTAGTTAATAAATTGAAGTTAATTATGATATATAGTAACAGTCCTTGCTTAAAACAGAGTAATACAACCAATTTAAAATTTTGAAAATTTAATGGCAAATTATTTGATTAAATAAATGCTAAATTTTAAGAAAAGTCCTTAGACTTTGTACTTTGCGTAAGAAATATCGCTTAACTTTCAAAAGTTTAAAAAATATACTTAAACTTTCTAAAAGAATTTAGAAAAAATCACGGTTAATTTTGGATGAAAACTAGTTATTACATCTGAAATGGTTCCAACTTTCCAAAGGTATGTTATTATAAATTCTTTCTCTTAAATATATCACAACAACATTGATTTATTGCAACACCAAGGTCTAAATAATTTCAAATGCATGTGTGGCTAATTTTCTTTTTTGAAAAATATTATAATTAAAGTATGGAGTAAGGGAATCAAACCTCAAATCACGAGATTGACAGTATGAACAGTATGTCCAGTTGAACTACGCTCTTATTGACTGTATGAGTGATTTTCTTTCTCATCCGTAAATGCTAATAATTAATGGTCAAAAAGTACCAAATTAAATTATAAAAAGCACTAGCTTTAACTAGCTAGTTAAACTGTACATATAGATTCACGATTTTTGTACGTCAATTGATTTGAAAATGTATATATTTGGTATTCATTTGATTTTTTATTTTTATTTTTTAAAAATTAAACCTATAAATATCTTTTTTATCTCTAAATTTATTGTTTTGTTATCTATTTTTCCACTAAAGTTTTCAAAAATCCAAACTAAGTCTTAAAACTTAATTTTCGTTTTTAGAATTTGGTTAAAAGTTACACTCTTTTACTTAAGAAATATAAAAATCATGATAAAAAATTAAGATAAAATAAACTTAAAATTCAAGAATCAGATAGTTGGTAAACGGAACTTTAATTCAAATGTACAATTGAAAATTATTAAACAAAACTAAGAATAATAAGGTTACATTAAATTCATAAAGATGTGGAAAACAAAACATGGTACAAAAGTTACATGTTACATGTGCAATAGAAACGTAAGTAACCAGCTAAGCCAGCCATGTTTTGGTCTGCCTTTATGTCCACACAATTTGTTTCCCCAACTTTATCCATTTTTTATATTATAAATCAGACAACCAAAAGCTTAGGGCTAATTTCTCTCTCCTCTTCTTCTCTCTCTTAACAAAACATGTGAGAGGTTAGAAAAATATTTACAATATTTTATATGTTTAATTTAATTATTCATCATTTTGTTTGATGGGTGGAATGTGGATTTAGAATATATATTATTTTAAGAAAAGTTAGTTGAATGATGTAACTCAGAATACAAAATTACTTGGACAAAAAAATCAATTTTTTTATGAACATATATATTAATACCATTTAAAGAAGGGTGGAGATTATTTCTACTATGATTATTATTCTTTTGAACTATGTTGAGATCAAGAAGAGATTTAACTTATTTTGAGATCAAGAAGAGATTTAACTTATTTTGAGATCAATTATTTAGGGAGTGGAGATATACTTGAAAATGAAAAAGGGTCAATCTCATTATAAATATAATTTAATTATTTTAAAGATATACCATTGATTAAGCGAGATGTTCGATTTTCCTGATCCTCCAATTTTATCTTATATAAAATGAATTAAACTCTAGTTTAGTTTATAAATAATAATAAACTATTTTAGAGATATAAAAAAATGCTATTGAAATATTTTGATAGTGCCTTTTATATAGTTGGAAAAGCGTTATCAAAAGGTTTCAATAACATTTTTTTAGTGTTGGACTTTAGAAAAACGCTATCAAAATATTTCAATAGCGTTTTTTGTATGTTGTGAAAAGTTTTTATAGCTTCATATATGGCTATCAAAATGAACTTTTTATAACGTTGAAAAAACGCTATGGAAGGTCATAGACTTTCAATAACATGGACTACAACAGCATTTTGAAAACGCTATGAAAAGTCTACGATAGTGTTTTTTTAATGTTATTGTAAGTGATATTTCTTGCAGGAAGATTGTTGTGAGTTCTTGGTATATCATTTAGTAGTTTCTCCAAAAAAAAAAAAAAAAAAATCAATCTCAAGAAAATCGTATGTGCTTGCTTTATACTTTATTTACATGAAGATGAGTTTGTTTTTATCAAACTGGGGGTATCCTATTTGTTTCAAGCTTGAATTAAAATGATGGATTTTAGTGTCAATAATGAATTCAAATTAGGGACTCTATAGTTATTCATATGTTTATTGTTTTTTTTTTTTTTTTTTCAATCACTGGGATAAGTTTATTTTGAATTTATATTAAAAAGAAGAGAGAGTTAGCTAGATGAGGGAGAAAATCATGAGAGCAGATAAAAAATAAAGAGAAAATTGGTATGTGAGAGATATAGGGAGATATTTGAGAAAATTAGATAATAGTGAAAATTGAAGGGGTAATTATTGTGTAAAAAATCATTCAATTTTTATCCTAATTTTAAAATGACCCACTTCTCCACCAACAAATTTTATAATTTTAGATTATTTGTTCCTCCAACTTTGACAATATAAAAATAATGAGAAATAGGGAAAAGGAGACAAATGAGTACTATTTAAGAAGATAAGGAAAGAAAGATATACGGAGAAGTGTTAAGAAAATGGGACAGATACTTGATAAAAAAATAAAAAAAAATTAATCTTTTCATTTTTAAACCTTACATTTTTTTAGGGGTGTACATAAATTAAGTTGGATTGAATTGAGTTGAAGGTATTTTTTAGACCAATTAGAAAATTCGGATTGATTTGATTGACAACCCAAATAAAGTTTCCAACTCAACTCAACCCAACCCTTAAAATTCGGGTGGGGTTGGGTTGGGTTGTCGGATTATAACTCTTTTTTTTTTATTGTAATAGAAAAATATGTAAATTTATATACAACACACGACTAATAACTAAAATCTCATAAAATTAAGATGTTAAATACCAAATATCTATGATATTTATTATAAACTTTAAACAAAGACAAATATCATTACAATTTTAAAAGAAAAATATTAAAAATAAAAAAATTAATCAATACAAAGAAATTCAAACTTTAAACAAAGAGGAATATATATATATATAATTCGAGTTGGGTTGTCAACCCAGATTTTTTTTAGTCAACCCACAACCCGACCCATTCCAATAAAAATAGAAAAATTCAACCCAACCCAACCCTTATATTTTGGGTTGAGTAGTCTGAATTATTTTCGGGTTATTTGTACACCCCTACATTCTTAGAACTATTTTATACATGTAATCAACTCTTTTATAATTTTTTTTAAATTAATAAAATAGAATAATCTTATATAATTTTATTAACTTTTTATGTGTGTTGTGTTACTTAGTTTTATAATTGGTATTAAAAAAAAAGTTCTTATTGTCCGTTTCCAAAGTAGCAAACATTTTCTAGGGTAATTTTTTTTTTTTTTTTTGTTCTAAAGTAACAAACATTTTTTAAATAAGATAAGAAGAAAATTTATTTTTTTTTTAAAAAAAAAGATAAAAGTATGTTGTGTTTTTTGTTTGATAATAAATATTTACATAAATAAAATTACACTTTTGAACAAGGAAAAAAAATTCAATTTGTTGTTTTTACTTTACCAAATAATAATAATAATAATAATGAACATTAAAACAAAACTATATAATGTTTATTTGTTATATGCTAAAAGTTACTATTTCTTACCAAATTGAATTAAAACATCAAGATTTTTATGCAAGTATTTCTTGACTAGTATTTATAAAATAATGGTAAATAATGACGGAATAATATAAATGTAATGATTTAAGTTTAGGATTCAACATCTAATAGCTCTAACATTCCTTTCATCCCCTACAACTAGATCACATTATCTACTTGTCTTAAATTGCTTCTAAGAGGAAAGACTATCCCTACAAACCAACACATATCTCTTTTCAGTATGCTTTGTTCTCAGGAGGTTATCCACACATAAAATTGCTCAAAGCTAAACATGTTTAACTTTAGAGTTCTTATGATTATGCTACTGAAAAGGAAGATACACATTATTAGTATATGTAATAACTATCAATTTTTTTAAATCTTTTTTAATCATATTTTCATATTCATAAGATCCCACTCATTTGGAGGTGATCTTGGTTCACTCATGTACCCCTCTAGAACTCGAGCATTATACAATAATGATCGATGACCAAAATTAGACAATTAACAATACAATAATGATTTAAAATTGGATAAGTCCGAAAGTACATAACAATTTGACATTAAGAAAATAACTTTAACGGATATTATTGAATGCAAACTTGATTAAAGAGAGTGTATACCTTGGAGAAAAATCTAAAACTACTTTTATTGAAAAATCGCATAAATTCAAACTTAAGTTACCATCCAATGGGTATTTTAAAATATGGAAAATTTAGCCTTTTCTTCCATGACGCTTGTGTGGGTTTTTTGGTTTAGACTTGAATGGATTGTGGCCTTGATTTGGAGTTGGATCATCATAATCATTGATCTTCACAATCAAAGATCTTTTCCCCACCATTGTTGTTCCCATATTCTCCATTTCTTCACCATCTTTCCCTATTCAACAAACAAATTATTAATATCATTTTTTTACATGAAATATCGACGTGATTTATATATATATATATATATGATAGTTAATTTTACTTACGATTATCCTATTGCATCATATCAATTTAGCAAGAACTCATTTAAGTAACATGTTGCATAGAATTTTATCGTCGATGTTCATAACGAGGACATCAAGAATATATATATATTTCTCGAATTTTAGTTTTTCCTCTCATTTTCTTATCATTGTTCGTATTAATATTAAGTAGAAGAGTTGAATTCTTAGTCAAATTCCAAAAACAAAAATAAGTTTTTAAAAACTAAAGTCCCGTTTGGTAACCATTTGGTTTTTTATTTTTGTTTTTGAAAATTAAGTCTATCGACATTACTTTCACCTCCAAATTTCTTCCTTAATTATCTATTTTTTACCAATGGTTTAAAAAAACCAAGTCAAATTTGAAAACAAAAAAAATAGCTTTTAATTTTTTTTTTTTTAAGAATTTAACTAATAATTTAACCACTGTAATTGATAAAAATGAAAATCGTTGTAAGAAATTGGGAGAAAATAGACTTAATTTTCAAAAACCAAAATAAAAAACGAAATGGTTACCAAACATAGTCTAATTATTTTAGTTTTTAAGAATTGACTTGGTTTTTGAAAACATAAGTAAGAAGTAGATATCAAAGCAAAAAATTTAAAGATAGAATGGATGTTTGTTGGCTTAATTTTCAAAAAGTAAAAACAAAAAATCAAATGGTTACCAAACAGAACCTTAGCTTTCTCTTATATTTATTTTTATTAAATTTTCTCTTTAAATAATTTATCTATATTATTAAACTTTTATTTCTCTACCACCATATCTATTTCACTTTCTCTAATCCCTTTCTACACCTCAGCTTCTAACCTTTTTTGAAGAATAGAAAGCAGAAAATAGTTTTAAAACATGTAAAGTAGTTAGTATTTTAAAAACAAAAAGTCAAAATAGTAAAGAATTATCAAACGAGACAGATATTACGTTCGAAAAATGTACCTCACTTACATTTATATAATTTAACAAACAAAAATGAGAAATACAATGTGGTTTATTGTAATTCCCTTTTTTTTTTTTTTTTGAAAAAATACAATGTGGCTTATTAAGTGCTTATTAAATGGTTAAAAGAAAAGCAAAGATCCTAAGTATAAGGTTAAGTTAATATTTCTTTGTTCTTTTTTTTGGGACAAGATTACATATTTATGTCAATTATTTATGTACACATTTGGCCATTTTATTCTCTTATTATCATCAATTTGAATGGACAATAATTTAGCAAAATGCAAATTCAACTTAACATTTAACACATGTCACTTTAGTAAAAGGTAAATCTGTGAGAATATATATATATATATATATATATATGCCCTATTTTTCTGAAAAAAATGAATATACTTTTTTAAAAAAGAAAAAGGAAGCTAGTAAACTGCAATAAAAAAGATATAACATTTTTGACATGGTCAATTATGTGTTCTTTTAAAGTTAGGTAGTAGTTAGAGTAACTTTAAAATATATAATATATGTTCTTTTAAAATATATATATACTATGAAGATTCTTGAATTCAACCTTGTGATTTAAAAAAATATAATAAAAACCCATATTGCTATAATAAAACCTTTTGAAACAAAGGTTATTTTTAAATATAGAAAAATGAGTCAACTTATTTACAAATATTGCAAGATATCATTATCTATCATTGATAGATAGTGACATTTTGGTCAATGATAGACAAAGATATTTGACTATATTTAAAATTATTTTCAATAATTTTATCGATTAAAATAATTACCCTTAAAATAAGTCACTATCACATAAATTTCCATTTATATATTTACAACAAATATTGAAATTTTTTATTTTGTTCAAATTTTCATGTGACAGAAGCATGGGGAGCAAAAGATTCCATTACAGATTGAGTAGGGGGATCTCCAGCATCAGTAGTAAATACTATGTCTTTTCATACTCGTCTTTTATTTAACCCAGCTATCAACCTAGCCATTATCACAATTTTATTACGTGTGTTGTAATAGTCTATAAATTTTAACTAATAAAAACCATTTTTAATTATTCTAATGATTTTTCATTCATATCATTGAACTAGAAAAATCAAAATCTTAAGTAGATAATTGTCCATTCAATATCTACTTTATTTATACACACACGCATCACGTTAATTAGAAAAAACTAAAAAAAAAATTATTCTTTCTATTTAAAATTTAAGAATGAAATGCAATAACGTGTAGATGTGTAGACGTAAAATAAGATTTAAATTTGTTTTAAAATTAAATAATAAAAAATGTTTTTTTTTTATATATAAATAATCACAAAGAATCTTTTATTGATAGGGCAACCTGCTGATGGATAATTTAGAATGGAGTTTGTTTGTTTGCAAATAATAAATAAAATGGCCACTTGGTCCAAATTATTTATTATATAGTTAATGAGTTATGACTGATTCATCACGTGGGGATGCTTTTCTCGAGATATGATCACGTGATTTTTTAAATTAAAAGTATTTGGTCGTAAATAATAATTGTGTTTTTTTTTTCCCTTTAAAATAAAAAGAGGCAACTTCGTATGTAAAACATGAGGAATTATTTGGTCGTGTGGCTGCTTTTTCTCTCTCTTTGTTTGTCGCTTCTAATATTAAATACTAATATTTGTTTTTATTTTTGAAAAATAGACTTCATTAAACCAATAGTGTGTCATCGATGTTGATGTCCTACCAATTTTAATGTACTTAAATAAATAGGGTAGTACTAAAAACATAATAATAAAAATGAGTAAGATGAATGTTATAGTTTTTGGGAGTCACTTTTTGAAGTAGTAATAAATTGGTTGGAATCTTATTTTATTCATGAATTTTGAATCGGGTTCTAACGTGGTTTTTAATTTTCAAAATATTCATTTTAGTCCTTAAGATTCCATTTGGTTTTTTATTTTTTTTTTTAAAAATCAAATCTATTTTATCTACATTTTTTACAATGATTAATATCTTTCTTAAGTACAATGGTTGAATTCTTAGTGAAATTTCAAAAACAAAAAACAACTTTTTGAACACGAGCTCGTTTGGTAACCACTTTGTTTGTTTTTTTTTTTTTTTTTTTTGAAAATTAAGCATATATCATCCATATTTCTTACCATGATTTGTATCTTTCTTAAGTACAATTCTTAGCCAAATTAAAAAAAAATAAAAACAACTTTTTAAAAGTTACTTTTTTTAGTTATAAAAACTTGGCTTGGTTTTTTAAACCATTGGTGAAAAGTAGATAACAAAAGAAGAAATTTGGATGTGTAAGGAATGCATACACTTAATTTTAAAAAATAAAAACAAAAACAAAAACAAAAAATATTACCAAATGGAACTTAAGTTTTTAAAAAGTGTTTAGTTTAGGGAGAAATTTGGATATGTAAGGAATGCATACACTTAATTTTGTTAACTATTCAATAGAAATTTGAGGGAACTTATATTTTTAGATGACTATGCTCTAGATGTATTGAACAAGATGAATGTGAAGTAAAATGTCAACAACCAACACATCAAAATACTAAAATACTAAAATACTAAAAATTCCTTTTAAATTCTCCCGCTTTGGCACCTTATTCAAAATCAAAACTCTAAATTTTTTAGCGCTAACTTATTTGGTAGTCTAGTCATCCAAAAGTATAAGTCACCTCGCCAATTTTTTAAAGAGTTAATAAAATCTTAATATAGTATGGATCAAAATATGCACTTTTTAAATGTTCAAGGAAAGTGAACAATTTTAAAAGTTAATGGACCAAAAAAACAATATTCAAAGTTCATAAATTAAAATGGACATTTTTTAAAATTTAGAGATCAAAATAAAACACTGTCCAAAGTTTAGAGACCAAAATAAGATTTAAACCTAATATATATTTGGTTAAACTACCATTTCAATTTTATTCAATTTTAGTCGGTGTATTTTGAATAAATATAAAATTTAGTCATTTAAAGTTAATTTTTACTAAAACTTATTAAATAATAATGATAATAATAATAATAATTTTTATGCAATAAAATATAATATGTGAATACATTTTCAAATTTTATAGTAAAAATGCAGATTTTTTTTTTTTTAAAAAAAAAAGACAAAATACACTTTTGGTCTCTCAAGTTTGAGCTTAATGTCTATTTAATTCTTGAAGTTTCCAAAGAGATAATCACTGAGATTTGAGAAATGATTCTACATGGTCCCTAAACTTGATTGACCGTTAGTTAACTTAGTGGAAAAATGATATGGCTGATAATTTATTGATTTGATTATAGTGATGTGGAAATTTTAAACAAGTTGGAAAAAAAATATTAATTTTAAGAAAATTATTTCAAATGGTAAAATTGTTGAAAATATCTATAAAATATAGAAAAAATTTAAAATCTATCGATGATAGATACGGAAAGATTTCTATCATTGATAGATTTTGAAATTTTTATGTATTTTATAAATACTTTTGTTCATTTTTTCATATCTGAAAAGAGTTATTTTTTATTATTGGGTTTTTCATCTCCTCCCTTATTCTATCCACTTTCTCCTTTTTCTACCTTCAGCATATCCTCCAACAAGCATCAACTTCAACAAGGTGATGGAATATACCCTATTATTGACTCTAGCTCTTTGAGTTTCAACCATGAAAATTTGCTCAATGATATTTGGTTTTTTTTTTCTCCCTTTCATAGATTTGTTCAACAAATTGCATCAAGTTGACTTTATTACAAGGAGATTAAAAAAAAAAGCAGAGAATCTAAAAGATCCAAAGCATTAAACAAATTGAAAATTATATCATAGAATATATAAATCAACGATAAATTAGGGGTAGGAACTAAATTTAAGATTTCATGAAAGTGTAAGGACTGAAATTGAACAATTGAAACTATTAGGAACTAAAATTAAATAAACTTCAAAGTATAAGATCATAATGGAATCTTAACCTGTCATTTTATGGAGTATAATTCAATTGGTAAAGATATTATTTGACATAGTTCAAATCTCTCCTTTCTTAATCTCTCATCTCTTTTGCCAGTGTTTAAAATAATCTAGTGAATAAAAAAATCAATTATCATTTAGATACATAGTTTGATCTCACCTTAAGAAAAAAAATTAAGAAGTGTCAAGGAAATAAATCATTCTCTCACAATATTGTTTAAATTTGTTTGGATTAACTTCTTGAGTGTTTAAAAATATATTTTAAGATAATTAAAAAGTTCATCCAAACAAACTTTTGTGTATTCCAAAGTTTATACTTTTATAATAATAATAATAGTAATAATAATAATTATAAAAAAAAAAAGGTAAACCATAGGGGTAATTTCGGAAAGAAAAAGATCTTAGAAAGAATAAGAAAAGTCATTCCTTTTCCAGAATTCATGGATCTCACTTTTACACATCCTTCAAAATACCTCCTTTCTGCCTCTACTTGATTTTGTGGTGGATTATGAATCCCTCATGGATTCTCATCCCAATAAAATCAATGTAAATCTAATAATAAAAATCATATATATATATATATATATCAATCTGTGCTTTGTTTTATATAGGCTTCAATCAATTAAAACTCGAAACTATTAAACCCATTTGATAAGTATTTGGATTTTAATTTTTAATTTTTAAAATTAAATCTATAAATATTCATCTCACCTCCCTTTGTTATCTACTTTTTAGCAATATTTTAAAAAATCAAACTAAAATTTAAAAACTAAAAAAATAGGTTTTAGAAATTTGTTTTTTTTGACTAAGAATTCAACTCTTCTATTAAGAAAGATACAAATCATTGTATGAAAATGAGAGAAAATAGGTTTCATTTTCAAAACCAATAATAATAATAATATAATAAATAGTTATCAAATGGGGACTTAATAATTTTAAATATTGAATTAGTTTAGAACATCTGTTGTCACTTTGATTACACCAACTTAGAGTTATGTTGAAATACTAGGAAGCACAGACACAAATATGGGTACATAATATGGATACGATACGATATGACGATACGTTAATTTCTAAAAAAATTAATAACTGATATGTTGAAGATATGTTACATATATAATATCTAATTAATTGCTATAATACTTATTTTAAGTTAGATTAAAGTAGATTTAAGAAGAGTGTGAAAGCTTGAAAAAAAAATCCAATAACGTCGAGTGATTGTTGAGTGACTAGAGTAGATGGTAGGAAATAAGTAGAAGATGAAAATTGAAGAATGAAGTTGAGGATGAACGGGGTGTTCATGATTTAAATAGTGAGAGAGAAGGGAAGAATGAAGATTTAATTACGTTTCGGGGGGGTTTTTTTCAATTTTTTTCAATTTTTATCATTTTTAATTTATTTTGTTTTGGATTGCTCAATTTAAGTGGACTTTATTTGACAATGATTTTAAAAGGGTTGAAATCACTTTTTCAAAATCACCATGAAACATGTTTAATCCTTCAAAACTAATTTTGACGATATGAAAATTGCATTTAAAAGTGTAAAATTGAAAACTAAATTAATTTTGAGTAATTAAAAGTGTGTTTTGATTTTAAAAATGAAAAAAGTGATTTTTTATTATTTTAAAATCACTCCTAAACATGCACTAAAATAAAATGGATTGTGGGTTAGGTTTAAATTTGAAAAGAAAAATTGACCCACGTATCTGAAAATTAAAAATAAAAACAAAAAATCAGATACTTCAAATCACATATCAGACATGTATCTACCACGTATCTGGATGTATTTGTATCGTATCTATATTTGATACCAATTCTCTACACAATTAGAAGTATATGTGCTTCCTAGTTGAAACATATCTAATTGTTTATAATAGATGGTACATTCCAAAAATTCTATTCCCAGATATGCTTAAAACATGTTTTGACCTAATTTGAACATACCTCAACGAGTTAAGACATATTCTAGCCCAAGATATTAGGGTTTCGAACCTCTACCGTCCACCAAAATTGCGAACTAAAAAAATTCAGGAAAAAAAAAAAAATCTTAGATAGTTTCATGTTGAACAAGCAAATTCTTTGGGCATTTGGAATTTAGGAAATGGTTTGGGCTTTGTATGGCTAAGGGCCAACACTTACTTTTTGTCAATTTAACCCATTATCGAGGGATCTAAAAGATATTATTATATATTTTATTCTCTTGAGGTTTCATTTTAATATTTTTCTCTATATTTTTTATGAATGAATTAGTTTACAATAATATAAGCATAGTTCAAAGAAATTTAATTATTTATTGAGATTAGAGAAATTATTATTTTTTATTGAATCATAAGAAATAAAATATTCAGGTTCATGAATGAAGTGTACAATCTCTATTTTTTTAAATTTTTTTTTTTTTTAAAAAATAACATTGCATGAACAATCACACTAATTAAATAAGTACTTTTCTGTGAGCATATTTGAACAATATTGAAAACATAATATTCATTGAGATCTCTTTGTCAGTTGTCTTTAATCAATGTTTTAAAAATAATAATAATAAATTTTCTGCCTAAAATAAACAAATAAAAATTTGAAGGCAAACAATCATATTTTTTTATTAATATAATAAGCTAACTTAGTATTATTTAATTGGATAAGGTATATACCCTTGACTAAGGGTCGTTTAAATTGGCTTAAGAAAAAAGTATTTTTCAAAAAACTCATTTTTATTTAAATAATTTTGATAAAAATTTATTAAAATACACTAGAAAAATTATTATTTTGAGTGGTTGTCAAATACTTCAATTTATTTTAAAATGACTGATATTTTAAATTAAATACTTGAAAGTATATTCCAAACACACCATTAGGATCCGTTTGGATTGACTTGAGAAAAAAGTATTTTTCAAAAACTCATTTTTATTTAAACACTTTTGATAAAAATTGATTAAAATACACATGAAAAACTATTTTGAGTGATTGTCAAACATTCCAATTTCTTCTAAAATAACTTATTTTTTAAATTAAATACTTGAAAATGTATTCCAAACATACCCTAAGAGATAGGTAGTTTGAATCCTCCACTCTTATATATTAATGAACTAAAGAAACTATATTAAATAAAAATAAATTTTGTTTTTTCAATTTGACTATCTATATAAAGAGGGTGTAACTGCATAAGTTAGAGTTTATGAAACTCATGAATAAGAGAGTGTTCAGGTAACTTTGATAATTCAAAATACTCCATCTACTTGGGCATATTTAGAGTGGTTTAAAATCACTTTATAATTTTCAACATCACTTCAAAATATATCTTTAATTATTTAAAATCGATTTAATATTTGATTGGATTTAATAGACCTTATTTGGATTGAATTAAGTTTTTTTATTCAAATAATTAGATTGTATCCATAAAATCTGTTGGACGCACCTATTCCCACACTCTTGATGACTATGATTAATTTTGAGATGGTAATTAATGTTTTGATTCATTGAACTATGTTCAAATTTAACTACTTCATGAGAGATTATTGATTCACGAGTTTTCTTAAAAGCAATTTGGAAAATACTATAGTAAGCAAATTAAATATACTAAAGACTAACACTTTCACTTCTTAACAAAAATAACAAAACTGCAATCCAAACCTAGCTACGTGGATAAGATATCTAACTATTATCTTCTCTAAGATTGAAAATTCAATATCTCATCCCTACTTTTAATTAATTTTTTGAATTAAAAAACACAAAATATAAATTAATAATGTTAATAAAACCCACCAAAAAGATATTGTTTTCTGTCGTGGGATAAAGGATCAAACCTCCGACTTCAAGATTGATATTACAAGTTCATACTGACACCAAACCAACATAGTTTGAAATATATTTTATGTCATAGTTATATTTGTGTGTGTTTGAGTGTGGTTAGTTCCATTGTGTCAACTACGAAAAGTTGTTTATCAAGGCAACCACTTAATAATTGTTGAATGTGAATTAAAAAATCTACATGTCTCCTAATAAGCACGGAATATAAACTCAAAATTTTCACTCTCTTATGTCCAAAATGGTAGAAAATAGTCGAGAACGTTATGATGGCCTCCTCAAATAATCACTCATAAACTAGAATTGTCAATGTAAAGAACAAAAGTTGCAACTCAAATAATGAGATGGGTCGTTTAGTTCAAAGAATATCCTTTTAACTTTTATTAAAACCACAAATAATGAACCCTAGTAAGAAATACCTTTTTATTTTTTATCGAATATTAAAAATCACCTCTAAAGTATGGTGACAATTGCAATCATATCCTCAAGCTTTTGATTGTAAATTGAGTCATCAAACTATATAAGTATTAAAGTTGGACCCTCGAGCTTACATGATTATTATAGAAATTGTGATAATTGAATAAGTGTGAGGATTCATTTTTTATCATCTGGGTCTTAGAGGTTTAATTTATACAACTAGTGTAAGTTCGAGGCTCTGGTTTTAATACTTTTATAAGTTTGAAGACTCAATTTTTATATTGAATGTTTCAGAGTGTACAAATTGCAACTATCATCATACTTTAGGGATAATTCTTGCAATTTGCTCTTTATTTTTGTTTTAATTCAATAAATGTGTAATTAGAACGAGAGATTGAAAAACCATTAACTTTAAAGAAAGAATGCATGTTGCTACCGCTTAGAAAGAATTAGGGCATACCTGAAATTGGCAAACACCATATTATCACCACAATGAACAGCAACAACAAACATAAACGACTTGCCCTTAGTCCCATCTCTCTTCTTCTTTCTTCTCTCTTTTAATTTTTTTTTTTTTTGTGTGTGTTTATAAAGAAGAGAAAAACAAGATAATCACATGAAGATAAGAGAGAGTTGACTTGTTTCCCAAATAATCGGGCGCATCCCACGTTTTATCATCCACATGATTGATCAATCACTACACTTTTGAGTTGATCATAGCCGTCCATTTAGATGGTCAACGGCTTGGGTTAGTGGACTTTTGTTATGGCTTACTTCACCGGTGAAGGAAAGTGCCCTAATTTTGTAAAGCACCCCACTATTTGTAGGGCACCGACTGCTGATTGGCTCACGGGTGTTTTCACATGACTTGATCTTAAAAATTTCGAGAGATTTTATTCAATATTATTATTGAGTATTTAAATGTTTGACTTGTATATGCATTTCAATAAAATTTGGATTTGTACTATGATTTAGAGTTGGAAAGAATGAAAGTGTTGTGTTTTTTGTATTATATAGAGAAATGAGTTGCATTGGATATATACTTTCTTGTCTTTGTTGATTTAACTATCTACAATATGGGCCGTATCTGTAGTGTTACTAAGATAAGGTATCCCTCCTTTATCCTTATATTACAGACCATTTAGGTTATTAATTAAGGCATGATCCACTTGTATGTCTCACATACATGCTTAAGTTTATATAAAATAACCACAGATCTTAGTTTATTGGATATGAGAAAATACAAATAAAATAACAATTATTTTATTAATAATAGTGTGTACAAAATGTTTACAAACTACGAGACTCCAAGAGAATAAGGACACCAATCCCAACAGGTTCCCAAGTAGGAGTGCGACATTTCCATCAACTTAAGTACCACAGCCTAGCCAGAACCCACCTTACCTAAAAGTTCCTTATAGATACATTTGTTACATATTTAATATTTTATTAAGAATTAATTTAATCTTATTAAATCGATTAAAAGATTAAACTAAGATTTCTAGTCTCATTAGAAATGTGATCTTAGGTCTATCTCAATCATTTTTTAAAACATTTAAAAAAATAATAATTTTAACCTAAGGTTTGCATGCAACTTTTTATTATTGATTTTTAGTTCTAATTTCATTTAGTTATAACAATTATAAATAAATGAAACAATTAAAATATTCATTGCATGCTTGACATACTTTAGTTAATCTTAACATTTATAATTTAACCTAAGGAAGTGTCATGCTTCATGCAATCTCAATTCATTACTAACATATATATAACAATTATATAACAAGGTAATGAATCATACTATAGCATACATCCATACACTCATTCAACCATTAACAATTATAATATAAATGATGCAGGGATATGCTATAATGCATGCATACATATATTATAACATTTATACTATATGATGCATGAGCATGGTAAATAATTTAAATCATGCATATACATATATTATAACACTTATAATATAAAATGATGCATGAATATAAATGCATAACCTATGATGGGGTTTTAAATCTATATGACATACAATATGACATATAAATTAATAAAACATACATCACATGTATATTTAAAACTAAAAGTTGATGGACCGGGATAGCACACTAATAAAACAATAAAATGGCTAACTATTACATTAATATAAGCCATCCTGTTCGAAACAAGTGAATCGGACTTTGAACCGCTCGAATCAGACCAACCTCCATTGAACTCTCTGCAACGATCGCGTAGCAAACATTGGCAGTAAAAGCTACACGATCTTGTAGTAAAAGCTGCACGATCTTATAGTAAAAGTTGCACAATCTTGTAGCAAAAGATACACGATCTTATAGTAAAAGCTACACGATCTTGTAGAAAAAGATTTCTTCATCATCGTAGCATTGCTTTGAATTTCCTCCGAAACTCACCAGGAACAACACAAGCGACTCAAAACTTTAAATTACAGACTTGATCGCAAACAAATAAGCCCAAAATAATGGTTCTTACAAACCAATTTGTAAATGAAAGGGATAAACTAAGCCCTATCCCAAAAACATCCATCAACAAAATCCACATTAACCAAAAGCCATTCATTGTATGAATTCTAAACAGAATACGAAAAAAAAATACACACCATCACTATTAAAGTCGATTCAATAAAAAATATGGAATTTGGGACCAGTAATCCAGCAACCTGGCTCTGATACCAATTGAAGGAACTAAAAAAAGAAGAGAATCTTGAGTGGAAGAAAGATCGTCCCAATTCCCATTTTTCATTGAATGTAAGTTTTACAGTAAATTAAGAACAGGATATGCATTTACATAAATTACAGCATGCTTTAACAAAAGAAAAAACTTAGAGTTTCAAAAACCCTTACCTTTGAAGACTTTCTTCAAGTATCCCTCGATCAAGATCCGAACACTACCACAAAGGCTTCCTCAGTATTCTCAGGCAGAGAACCCTACCACAAAGGCTTCCTCAGTATTCTCAGGCAGAGAACCTAGGAGTAGTGGGCTTTGACTATTTTGCAAAATTAGACGAGTGGAGAGGAGAATTAGACGAGTGGAGAGGAAGAAGTTTGGAGATCATTCACCAACAGTCCAAAAAATTACAGAAAATTTCTGCCTTTCTCACATTATAGTTTTCGATCAACCAGATGATTAATAAGGAGGACACTCTCTTCTGTCTTTCAAAAGCCATATAACAACCGTGGGTGGAAAGAAAAGAGGGGGCTCCCTCCCACATTTTTATATAAAATTAAAAAAAAATGACATTTAATATATATGAATATAAATATGATAACTAACTTATCATATTATATTAAATTATATGTTATATCAAATATAACATATAGTCTATAGTTTTTAATGTTGTATCATATATAATACAACTTATAGTTTCTTTCCTCTCTTATATGGCATTTAATATAAATCACATTTATATTACATTTAACAATTATGAATCTAATTCATATTAATAATAAATCTTATTCAAATATTTATTTCCTCTCAACTAAGCTATAATATATCTAATAAATTATAATAATTATATCACATATAATTAAAATAACTTAATTATATCATATATAATTAAATCCCTCTATTATTTTGAACAATTCAAATTAATCCAAAATCGATTCTCATTTAATCCTATTGAGTTACCAAGGGGACTTCATGGACCTCTAGCTTGAAGCTCCAATGGTACATTAATAACTAATCAAACTCTTTAATTTAATTATTCACCATCCGCTAACTGTCAGTCACTCCACTAAAGACCGACAGTTGCACTCCTACCACATTTCTCTATATAATACAATTATATAGAGAATGAAAGTGTTGTATTTTTTGTATTGGGTTTTTAAAATTATTATTATTGTTTTTTTATTTGCAGTAATGCCTCAATACGTAACCGACTCCTTGACACACATAAGAATGACCTCGGAAAGGTCTAAACAACCTTATTATATCACCACTTATTGATCAACATAGGAATGACCCTGTAAAAGTCTCTTGGAAAGGTCAACAACCCTATTTGACCAACGTGGGGATGACCTCAAAACGGTCTAACCCTATCACGTCACTTCTTGATCAATATAGGAATGACCCCAAAAAGGTTTAACAACCCTATTAGATCAACATAGGGATGATCTCGGAAAGGTCTAACAACCCTATTACGTCACTTCTTGATCAACATAGGGATGACTCGGGAAAGATATAACAATCCTATTTAATCAACATATGGATGACCCCGAAAAGGTCTAACAATGTTATTACGTCACTTCTTGATTAACATAGAGATGACCTTAGAAAGATCTAACAAGCCTATTTGATCAACATAGGGATGATCCTAGAAAGGTCTAACAAACCTATTATGTCACTTCTTAATCAACATGGGGATGACCTGAGAAAGGTCTAAACTGATGGGAAAAACAAGCATAAAGCGGAAGCTAACATAATTATTAAGCACTCTAATTATACTTAATTTGAGTTCAAAACATGCTTAAAAAACAGTTTAACAAAGAGGAGGGTTTCATAAGTGTATACCTTTGTAGAATCACTTCAATTCCTTGCTGAATTCCCTGAATTGGTTCTCCAAAACTTCCTTGCTGAATTCTCTGAATTGGCTCTCCAAAACTCTAGTAGACTACCAAGAAAATCTTCTCTACTATCCCCAGCCTTGGATTGAGTGGTGTAAACTCAAGATTGAGATAAATTAGGCAAGGGATTGGAGAGAGTTTTTGAGTTCAAGAATTTTTACAAAAAATTCATCAAATTTTAGAATGCATGCCTTCAAAATCCTGAATAATGAAGTATTTAACAACTTGTAACGTACAAACACTTAAACATTCAGCCAAGTGATACCTCAATTAACACTAAATGAGTGAGCAAGGTGTCAAAATGTGGAAAAATCCACTAACAATCCCAAAAAGAGATAATTCAATTTACTAAATTAAAATTCAAATTTTGTGGAAATTAAATGAAATTAATTTAAATAATAAACTCAATTTCTAAAACTAAATTTATTAAATTTGAAATTAATTTTATTTAGATAATTAATTAATTAATTAATAATAATTTAATATCAAATATTAAATTAACAAAGCACCTAATTTAAACATGAATCATATTCATGTAATCAATATTTAAATATTTAAAACTCTCCAATTTATGTTTAGTTTCGATAAATTTAAACGTTAATTATATCGAATATAATTATCCAAACCCTAAATTTGAATTTAAACATTTCAAATTCAAAACTCTAATTTCGAATTTGAACACTTCAAATTTGCTCAATTTTCTAATCCAAGATGCAATGTTTTACGAGCTAGTAGAGAGACCTTATGGACCTACAGATCATGAACTCCAATGATTTGAGATTATCAGTTAAACTCTTTAATCTAGTTAATCAATATTTCTTAACCACCGAGACAAACCACTATAGCTCGATGGTTACACTCTCCTCACTATAGATATATTTATGTCCACTTGATTTAACTACGAATAGTAAGCCGATCCTTCATAGGTAGTTTGTATTTACAGCTAGGTCAAAATTACCGTTTTACCCTTATAGATACATCTTGCTTCTTAAGCTCCCACTGATCCTCTATTGAACAATTGGTTTATAGTCCAACTAATAAACCATTTCCCTTTCAGCCATGAAAGGGTGAGACCCTTTTGTTCAAGACCAGAAATCAGTACTTAAGGGAACAACTTATCTGCTAATCCTAAAATAGGTAGGAGTGAATTCCATTTTGCAGGACTATGTCTCCAGCTATTTATCCGATCTTATTCCCAAAATGGGAGGCTCGTTGAGCAATGTTGTTGAACTACTTTCACCTATGCAGATCAAAGGATAATCTTGAATAAACAGAAGTTCATAGTTAGCTCTGGATTAAAATTGAGTTATCCTAGGTCATCAAATTAAAATATTCAATTTTAGCAGTAAATAGTTGTTATAAAGAAAAAGTGACTATTTCATGGTCCGATCTTATGCAAAACTCTTTTGCATAAGATGTCCCTACTCGCATGTCTTCACATGAACGATTTTGGGATCACATCATTTGTATCAGTATACAAAGTAGGCCGCATCCATAGTGTTTTCAGGACGAGGTACCCAATCTCATCCATATACTTATAAACCTTTTTGGTTATATACTATAACTTGATCCTCTTTTATGTCTCTACTTAGTTACAGTATTCATACTATAACCATGGATTCCTTTATTGGATTTTACTACATAATGAAATTTTAATAGCACTTTTATTGAATAAATGCTTCAACAATACTTTTATTGATAAATAGAATATGTTTCCATGATTACGAACTACAGGTTTTAGGACATTCCCAACAATCTTCCACTTGGACTAAAACTCCAGTGAGTTACTAATATATACAAATATATAATGTTGAGAAAAGAGAAAATACAATAAATTGGGGCATCTATATACCCTTGACATTCTCCCACTTGTCCTAGATTTATGAAGCTCATAGTCCTAGTCTGACTAGGTGACCCACGAACACTTTATCCTTAAGGGCTTTCGTAAATGGATCAACAAGATTATCTTCAGAGGCTATTTTCGTGACGATCACGTCTCCTCTGTGTACTATCTCCCTAATGAGATGGTACTTTCTCTCGACGTATTTTCCGCATTTGTGGCTCCTCGGTTCTTTTGAGTTAGCAACTGCTCTACTGTTATCACAATATAAGGTGATCGGCAGATGCATATTTGGAACCACTTCTAAATCCATCAGAAACTTTCTAAGCTATACTGCTTTTTTATATGCTTCACATGCAACTACATATTCAGCCTCCATCGTGGAATCAAACAATAAAACTCTGTTTGATGCTTATCCACACTATTGCTCCTCCGTTAAGAGTAAATACTGATCTTAAAGTAGATTTCCTAGAATCTACATCAGTCTGAAAATTATAATCAGTGTATCCTGGAAGGATCAAATCCTTAGACCCATACATGAGCATATAGTTCCTCGTTCTTCGAAGATACTTGAGGATGTTCTTAACAGCAGTCCAATGGTTATGTCCAGGGTTGGACTGAAACCTATTGACAATTCCAACTATAACGTATATGTCGAGACATGTACAGAACATAGTGTACATTAAGCTTCCGACTGTTGATGCATAAGGAATTCTTTTTAATTCCTTAACTTCTTGAGATGTCTTAGGACATTGTTCCTTAGACAAATGAATTCCGTGTCTAAAAGGTAACACACCCTTTTTGGAATTTGAATGTCTTGACAACATCTTGTCAATATAAGATGTTTTAGATAATGCTAACGTTTTGTTTTTGCGATTCATAATAATTTAGATTTCAAGAATATATTGCGCATCTCCCAAATCTTTCATTTGAAATTGTGATGCTAGTCATTTCTTTACATCAGCAAGGAATGTTATCTCATTCCCAATGAGTAGGATAACATAAAGGACCAAGAAAGCGACAGTTTTGTTAACTACTTGTAAACACAAGGTTCGTCGACATTCTGTTCAAAGCATATTGCAGTATCAAACTTTATATTCCAGAATCGAGATGCCTATTTCAATCCATAAATGGATATATTAAGCTTGCAAACCTTTTGCTCTTGCCCTGTTCAATAACCATTCTGGTTGAGACATATAAATACTTTCGTCAAGATGACCATTCAAAAAGGCTGTCTTGACATCTATTTGCCAGATTTCATAATCATAGAAGGCAACAATGGATAAAAGTATTATAATCGATTTAATCATGGCAACAAGAGAGAAGGTTTCTTCATAGTCTAGCCCCCTTCTTTGTGTAAAACCTTTTGCCATGAGTATGGCTTTATAGATTTGAACCTTACTAGTTTGGTCTCGTTTTCTCTTGTAGATCCACTTACAGCCAATAGGTTTGACCCCATCTGGTTGATCTACAAGTTTCCAAACAGAATTGAAGTACATCGAATCCATTTTTAGATCCATGGCTTCAATCCATCGATCTCTATCTACATATTCCATTGCCTGTTTAAAAGTTAATTGATCCTCTAAACCATTATTAGGTATGTTGACATGAGTTTCTGTTAAACCCATATAGCGATCTGGCTGTTGAAAAACCCTCCCACTACGTCGAGGTATTCTCATCTTATGAGAAGGATGTGATGGAGCAACAACTATTGTTGAAAAACCAGCCTGATCAACAACTCTTATTGATTTATCTGTAGATTCTCTGGACATCTCATCTAATACTAGTTTACTGTGAGATTGATGATTTCTTATGTGATTCTCTTCTAAGAATGTAGCATTTTTCAATGCAAATACCTTATCTTCTTGAGGATTATAAAATAACCCACATTTTATTTTTTGGTAGTATCTTACAAATAGACATATTTTTTAACGTTGTTCCAAAGGGTTTTGCACCAACATGTATGCTGGGCATCTCCAAATTCTGAAGTGACGTAAGCTACCTTTACGTCCTCTCCATAACTCATAGGGTGTTTCTAAAACACTTTTTGAGGGAACCAAGTTTAGTATATGTACAATAGCTTGTAATGCATACCCCCAAAAATGACTGAGGTAACTGAGATCATAAAATAACCCAGTGTTGTAATGTAGATAGTTACAAGTGTTGTAATGTGCTACAAATGGTTTGATCCTGGCCATTCATGTGAAGACATGCGAGCGGAGGTGTCCTATGCAAAGAGTTTGTATAAGACTGGACCACGAGATGACTATTCTCTTTATATAACAACGTTGATAATTGAGACTTTCATTTCACTAAAATGACCATAGGTGACATGACCTTAATCTTGAGTGTTTTGGAAACTCCTGCCTATAAGGCCAGTTCTTTGATTAGTATGGGTGAAAGTGGCCATATTGCCAACTCAATAAGCCTACCTTTTTGGGGATTTGTCTGATTGGGGAGCTGGGAACTCAGTTACACAAGATGGAATTCATTCCTTCCCCGAAGTAGGGGGTAAGTAGATAAATTGCTTCCTTAAGAGCTGATTCCAGATCTTGAACATAGTGGCTACACTCTCTCTTTGGAAGAGAAGACTCAGTCATAGTAGAACTATGACTTATTGTTCATTAGAGGAATCAGTGGTATTTAAGGAGTTAGATGTAATTACAGGGGCAAAACCATAAGTTGGCCCAACTGTACTTACGAGCGATTTTGAAGGGTTATCGCACTGTTGATTGGTCATATGGACACAGAAATATATCTATGGTGAGAAGAGTGTAGCTGTCGGTCTTTAGTGGAGTGCCAGTAGTTAACGGATAGTGGATCTTGTGATTAAAGAGTTTAGTCAGTTATTCATGTACCGTTGGAGCTTCAAGCTACAGGTCCATAAGGTCCCCTTCGTAGCTCAATGGGTTCAAGTTGAGAATCAGATTTTGGGGTTAGTTTGAAGTGTTCAAATTAACAAGAAAAAATTCAATTATATGTGATATAATTGGTATGATGTATGAGTTACATTAATTGGAGGAATTAATGTAAATATGATTTACATTAAGTACATAAAATAGAAAAAGAACTATGGTTTATATATTTCATATGATGAAATATTAAAACTATAGGTTATAAATATAATATGCTAAGTTGGTTATCATATTTATTTATAATATATTAAATATATGATAATTAATTCTTTTTCTCTAATAAGTGATTGAGTGACAGGTTATTGGAAGTTTTATGGTAACCGTGAGATAAAAGAAAAATTGTTTTTCAAAATTTAGAAGTTAATCCATTTGAAAAGTACTCACGGAAAAAGGATTGTCAAGTAAAATTGTTTTACTAAGCGATAGCCATTGAGAGACTATAAGATTAGCTAAGCGATCGCTTAGAGTTAACTATATGATAGTTACTTAGCTGATCGTTGCTACATGAGTGAGTAACAAAGTCTATGCGATAGGTTGTCGTTTATTAAACGATCGAGTACATGGTCTATGCGATAGACAGTGTTTCATCTCTCACTTACTCGATCGTCTACTCGATCGTAGACCTCATCTCTTCCTCAAGCCAAGATCATACAGAGTCTACAACACTTGGATTCTCACACCGAGAATACCAAGGTGACACTTATGGTAGTGTCTCTACTCAGTCCGTGGATCGAATGAGACTCGTTTGGGTTCGAGGAGCATCAAGTTGTTTGTGCTGTTGGTAGCAATTTGTTCGTTGCATTCCTGTGCTATTTTTGGACTCATTGGACTTCGATAGAGGGATTCTTGAAGAATGGTTCTTCAAAAGTATGCATACTCTATCCCTTGATTCTCTTAAGACTGTGATTGATTGTGTTCATTCGAAATTGAATTTGGAACGATCCTTTTCAATACTCATGGAGATCCCCATTTGTGATTTCCTTCAGAACCTACCTGAAAAGGTGAATTAGATAGATTTGTTTCATGCATACAAGTTTGATCAAAGTCTAAGTCTATTAAATAGTTTAATGAGACTTCAATCAAAATTGTTTAATCATCAAAGACAAGCGTTGTTTTTTTAGCAAATTAAACAAATACTTAGATAAAATCAGTAGCCAGATTTTTTTCTAAGTTAATTAACCCTAGATAAAACACTCAGTGGGAGGAAAATGGGATATATGATACTTTATTTTATTCTCTACACGTTTCTCCCTGCAAATTCACACCATGAGATCTACACTCGGCTTCGAGGCACCATGGGTGTCCTTGTAGGGTGGCATTTAGGTAGGTCAATAACAAGGTGAATGGAGAGAGTGTTTATAGTAAGTGGGAGGTGGACGTGTGACAGCACATCCCTCGGTCTCTCTCATTAGATTCAATAAAGTTTCATGCATCGCCTCGTGGCATCGTGAGTGTCCTCTTAAAGGATGGCAGTATTACATGACGCTTTATTCAATCTCCAAAAATGGATAGTATTGGTTAGTTTCATGTCCCAATCGATTTTTCCCTAAGGTTGACTCATTGGGGCGGAATTCTAGAACCTAAAATGAGGGGTTACACTTACAAGAATTGTTAAGGATGTTAACAAATTCTTGACCGAACAATAGTAACTGTTAGTTACAGTGACAAGGTGTTGTTTATATCAAATAGTTAAGAATGTCTCATTTCAGTGAAGGGATACTTGATCACCCTACAATGACTTTTGTCCTGCCTACACTAGACTATTTTACTAAAAATCTAATTGGTTATCATAAGTGGTTTAATGAAAAGTAAACTAATTGTAAATAGTTTGTTCATTTTTAGCGATTATTTTATTATGGCTACCGCTACATTAAATTTGCTTGCCACGGAAATTAACGGGTGAAAATTACGCTAGTTGGACAAACACAATCAACACAATATTGATCATCGATGATCTTCGTTTTGTCCTGATGGAGGATTGTCCTCCCATTCCAGCCCCCAATGCTCCTCAAAACATTCAAAAAGTATATAAGCGTTGGACATGGGTAAAGGATAAGGTCTGAGTGTATATCTTGGCAAGACTTAATGAAGTCTTGACCAAGAAGCATGAGCCCATGCTTACAGCTCAAGAGATCATGGATTCGTTGAAGGGAATGTTCGAACAACCGTTTGCACAGCTCATGCATGATGCTTTGGAACACATCTTCAATGCCCGTATGCAAGAAGAGGCATTTGTTCGAGAACATGTTCTAAACATGATGGTCCACTTCAACGTGATGAAGATGAATGGGTCGAGCATCGATGAAGCCAGTCAGGTTAGCTTCATTTTGGAATCTTTACCTAAAAGTTTCCTATATTTTCGTAGCAATGCTGTTTTGAACAAAATTGACCATAACCTGACCACTCTACTCAATGAGCTATAGACCTTTCAATCCTTGATGAAAAGCAGGGAACAGAAGGGTGAAATAAATGTTTCTTCATCTTCTAAGAAGTTTCATAAAGGTTCGATCTCTGGAATTAAGTTTGTACCTTCTTCCTTCGGCACCAAAAAGTGGAAAAAGAAGAAGGGTGGAAAGGGGAAAGCTAACCCTGTAGTTACTGCTCAAAGGGGTAGAAACTCATCAAGGCTACAAAGGGAATCTATTTCCATTGCAACCAAGATGGGCATTGGAAGAGGAATTGCCCTAAATACTTGGCAGAAAAGAAAAAGGCCAAGCAAGGTAAGTATGATTTGCTTGTATTGGAAACTTGCTTAGTGGAGAATGATGATTCTGCCTAGATTATAGACTTTGAGGCCATTAACCATGTTTTTTTTTTTTTTTTTTCATTTCAGGGACTTAGTTCTTGACGGCAACTAGATGCCGGTGAGATGACGATATAAGTTGGAACTAGGCACGTTGTCTCGGTTGTGGTAATGGGAGGTCTCCAGTTGAATTTACAGAATAAATTTCTTATTTTAGAAAATTTTTATGTAGTTCCTGATTTAAAAAGGAACTTTGTATCTGTAAAGTGTTTGCTTGAATGTTCATATAATATCAACTTTCTTTTTAATAAAGTATTTATTTCTAAGAATGGTGTTGATATCTGTTCTACAAAACTGAAAAATATTCTTTATGTGCTAAAATCGTTTGCAATTAACGGCCTCCATAACACATAAATGTTTAAGCCTGTAGTAACTCAACATAAAAGACTTAAAATTTCTCCTAAAGAAAATGTCTAACTTTGGCACCTAAGACTAGGACACATCAATCTCAATAGTATTGAGAGGTTGGTGAAGAATGGACTTCTAAGCGAGTTAGAAGAAAATTCTTTACCTGTGTGTGAATCATGCCTTGAAGAAAAGATGACTAAGAGACCTTTTACTGGAAAGGATTACAGGGCCAAATAACCTTTAGAGCTAGTACATTCAGACCTCTGTGGTTCGATGAATGTAAAAGCTAAGGGAGGTTATGAATATTTCATCACCTTTACTGATAATTATTCAAGATACGGGTACATTTATTTAATTCAATAAGTATTGGAATACCATTCAAATGGTATACCTATCTGTAGGCAACCCAAAAGTAGTATATTTTTCAAGAAGATGAAAATCAAGTGTTTGTGTTGACAAATACCAAATTCTCTGGAAAAATATACGACATCACCATGTATTATTTATATTCCATAAAAGCAAGTGTATATCAATAGGAGTTATTGATCAAAGCTGATACTTTAACAAAAGTTGTTTAGACAGGTCAGATGCATCTTACTCAAAGAGTTCAAGGTACCTTGATGTAGTGGGATGAATGTATGACAATATAGTAATAATTTGAGTGGAAACTCAATGTCTATGGTATTTTGGATGCCTTGTTTATTGGATTTTCATAATAGAATGCAATATCAACAACTTTAATGAATAAAATATTCAATAATATTTTATTGATAAATAGAATGTTTAACATGAATTACGAACTGTAAGTTTTAGGACATCCCCAACACTCTCCCATTTTAACATGAATTACGAACTGCGAGTTTTAGGACATCTCCAACAATCTCCCACTTAGACTAAAACTCAAGTGAGAATAAACATACACATATATACAATGTTTATAATGTTGAGAAACATAGAGGAAAAATACAATAAACGAGGGCATCTAAAATACCACAGACATTCTCCCACTTGCCTTAGATTATATTGCTCGTAGTCCTTGTCCAACTAGATGGCCCACGAACACTTTAGCCAAGAGGGCCTTTGTAAATGGATCAGCAAGGTTATCTTCTGAGGCTTTTTTCATGATGATCACGTCTCCTCGGTGTACTATCTCCCTGATGAGATGATACTTTCTTTCAATATGTTTTCCATGTTGTGACTCCTTGGTTCTTTGGAGTTGGCAACTGCACTACTATTGTCGCAATACAAAGTGATGGGCAGGTGCATATTTGGAACTACTTCCAAATCTGCCAAGAATTTGCATAGCCATACTGCTTCTTTAGCAGCTTCACATGCAGCTACGTATTTTGCTTCCATTGTGGAGTCAGCGATACAACTCTGTTTAATGCTTCTTCAAATTATAGGTCCTCTATCGAGAGTGAAAACTAATCCTGAAGTAGATTTTCTAGAATCTACGTTAGTCTGAAAATCAGAATCAGTGTATCCAGTAAGGATCAATTCCTTAGGTCTATACACAAGCACATAGTCTCTCGTTCTCCTTAGATACTTGATGTTTTCGACAACAGTCCAATGAATTTGTCTTGGTTTGGATTGGAACCTGCTGACGATTCCAACTACAAAGCATATGTTAGGACGTGTACATAACATTGTATACATCAAACTTCCAACTATAGATGCATATGGAATTCTTTTCATCTCCTCAACTTCTTCAGGTGTCTTAGAACATTGTTCCTTTAACAAATGAATTCCATGTCTAAAAGGAAACATACCTTTTTTGAAATTTTGCATATTATACCTTGACAACATCTTGTCAATATAAGATGCTTGAGATAGCGCTAGGGTTTTATTCTTTCAATTTCGAAAAATTTGTATCCCTAGAACATATTGAGCATCACCAAAATCTTTCATTTGGAATTGTGACGCTAACCATCTCTTTACGTCAGCAAGAAAGCATGTCTCATTCCCAATGAGCAAGATATCATCAACATAAAGCACCAAGAATGCTACAGTTTTGTTGATTATTTTCTTATACACATAAAGTTCATCAACATTCTGTTCAAAGCCATAAGATTTGATCACAGTGTCAAATCTTATTGATAACCGGTAGAAATGCACGTTATTACAGCACAAATAAGTAAAACAATGAGGGAATACGACGGTAAAAATAAACAAATCATGTCCAAAAGTGTTAAACTAAGAAAATTGCAATCGTATGCGCCTATCGCATGAAAGCAGCTAATTTACTTATTTTGTGCAGGAAAAATGCGTTGGCACAAGTAAAATTGTGATCCAAGGATTTAGGCGTCTGCACGCATTGAAAGATTATGATCGCAAAGTCATGCGATCGTATGCGATCATGAGAAGTTGCTCAAGAAGGTGGCCGCATAAAGACTGCGCATCAAGGTGACAACATAATAAATCATGATGGGACGGAAAGTTGATGACGGTCGAATTCAAATTTAGTTGACAATCCGTTAAAGCCACACTGTAGCCAGTACACTCAATTCAGTGACCATTAATCGGTGATGACATGCAGAAATACATGTCATCTTAGGCATTTTATTTGGAATTATGAGGGCTGTTAAGAAGAATATGCGACAATTATATTAGGAATCCATGAGAAATTGAGCTTGCGATGTTCAACATTAAGAATCTCGGCTAACCCATTATTATGTGTTATTATGCGTGCAATGTTCTATTTTTGTAGCTAACGCAGGAAGTGGATGCAAATGGGGAAACTGGACCACCGCATAGACGACCGCATGCGAAGAAACTCTCCATTGCAAAGGCGAACTTGTTCGATCAACGCATGGGTGTTGCGGTAATCAGCTGCATGTGTCCATCGCATGGGAGTTACGCTCTTCAAGCTGTTATGGTCATCGTGTAGAGATGCGGTATTAACCGAATGCGATCACTCTACGATTGTGGCTACACGATAGCGCATAATAAAGGAACAACGCAAGGTTGGTGGAATGAACGCATCAACGTACATCTCAAGAAAATCAAAAGCTGATGTTGACATTTCACCTACCACGCCGTTAGCAGCAGAGCTTCAGAAAGGACTAAATGCGCCACGAATGTCAGAATCAGAGCAGTCCATTAATGTTGTCGATAATCCAAGCTCTATATAAAGAAGCCGATGAGCAGAATTCGAACTTGTTCGGGGATTATCCCTGCAACCCAGGGTTTATCCTTGCGATCCAGACAAATGCGTGAGAAGAAGCTTGAGAGTTATTCACCTCCTTCATCCATTCTGAGTGACGATCGGAGCCTTCGATCGGAGCTAGATCTCGAGAGAGTCAGCTCCTTTGCCCATCCATGGCACCACCGACAGCCTTGACGCACATCTGCTGGAAGCAAGACATTGCTTTCAGCCGGTCATTTCATTTTCTCTTCTTTTCTTATATTGTCTTGTATACATTTTGTGATTAAGGAATTAATACATGATGTGTTCAATGCATTTCTGTGTTTCCTTCGACTCCATCTCCATCTTCTTACTTAGCATCTTTAACTTTCATTGCATCACTTAGTGAGATTGCTAGAGTATCGCATACTTAGTCATGTGGATTAGAGATATGAAGAATGTAGCAAACTGCCGAGAGGTGTGCATTGCGTGAGTGTGTGAGTAAACCTTATTTGCTTAGTGTGAAGCTGTAGCAATGCCTGTCTATAGGCGTACGCAACGCTTGTCTATGAGTAAAGTCAGCAACAACTAACTGCCCAAGAGGGTAAGTGGTTGGTCGCATTAAGCAATGTAAGCTATTGTTTACCTTGTCTTATGAGCGCATCATTCATCATTTAGGCATACTTAAGAGAGTAGTCTAAAACCCAAATCTAAGACTCAAGAGAGCGGATTGGAACACATAGGCAAGAATGAGGAATTTAGAGATAAGCTCCATTTGTTTTCACACAGCATATGCACCTTACGGATAGGTTATTGCATACGTCCAGGAAGTAGGATACAGTAGCTGTATGCGGTCATCTCAACACTTATGCATACACACCGCATACGTTCTAAATTTAGGCTTTTAGTGTGTGTAGCATGCTCACATAGCTTACGTTGACTAAGGTTGCCCTTGCTGTCACTCTTAAGGGTTGCAATAAAGACATCTCCACATTTTTTCTATTTTCTCCATCTATTTACTTCCTGAAAATAGTTGTCGTGTCTCTACCTTTCATTCATATTCTCATTGCGTTGTCTGTTAGTTAGGAGTAGGAGTAGTGTTAACTTAACTACCCCTCCATCATTCTTTTATTTAATCGTCGCATGCACATTACCGCATTCATCTAGCTACAAGTCCCTGAGTTCGACCTCGGATCACCCTAGAAACTTGCGTTTGCGTTATACATGGCGTGAGTACAAGAAAACTTGTGATAGGACACATGGTCATCACATACATTGGTTAACACATAGTCATTCAAATGCATGACCATTGATGCATGACAATCAACGCATACTTTAAGAACATGCATCGCATATTGTGTCCATGGAATTTTAGTTGTCGAGTAATTGACTTCTAATTTTCCGTCATCAATCGGTGCATCAGAGCAAGAGATTTAATGACCGCTCATCATTGCAATTATTAGAGAGAAAAATTTCTTCACCTTGAGCTCTATAAATACCGAAGGCCACCATGGTTAAAGGGGTTGACAAGTTAGATCATATACAAGATAGAGAGCCGTTAGTCTGTTCATATTCATACTTATACTTAGAAGACGGAGACGAGCTAAGAGACAGAGAAGCCGAGAGATCATTTCCACACAGCTCGAAAGACTGACAGGAAGCACTACAAAGGGAGAGAAGACCAACACTTACGAAAGAAAGGAAATTCAGCTGGACAGAGTGGAGTGAAAAGACAGTGTAAAAAGCCACGGGAAGCAAGACATTGCTACAGGGTTTCTTATCCCTACATTCTATTGTTATTTTGTATTCTGCATTTTATTTATAAAAATGGAAATCTCATTTCAACTTATGTTCAATCTCTCCATACTTCGCATGAGTAGCTAAATTACCAGATGGGTGAGAAGTACTTAGCTAGCATGACCTAAGATTTACACTTTATGCGATCATCTTGTCTTATGTGTGTTTCATTCACCTTTTATAGATACTTGAGAGAGTAGTCTAAAGAAAGAATCTAGACTTGAGAGAGTTAGATTAGAATCTAGGCTTGAGAGAGTCAGATTAGAACCGCATAAGCAAGAGATAGAAACTTAAACATAAGTTTTATTGCTATTAACGCATCGCATGCACCCTAGAAATAGGATATGATATTATGTGGTCACCTTGTATATGTGTGCATCATTCATCATCGCATAGACAAGAATAGAGGCTTAGACACAAGTCTTAACGACATTTTCGTATACATCGCATGAGTCCTAGAAATAGGAATTATGGCATTTTTATTGAGAGATGACATGTTGTTGTTTGTATGTAGCATGATCGCATAACTTGTATGCAATCTTAAAAAGTGTTAGCTAAACCCTTTCTCAACCCGTTCATTGCATACTCATTGTAATTCTCGATTTCATCAACTCGTTATTCGAACTCCGTTGAATAGGAAATATACTCAATCAAAAAACCATCCAACTTATTTGTTTTCGCCACCGCAAGGGAATCAAATTTACTGTCGCATATTTACTCAGTAGTCCCTGTGTTCGACCCTGGATTTACCAAGAAACCTAGTGAGGCTCATACTTGGGTCTTATTAGGAAAACTTGTATGTGCAATGCATAAAACATCACCGCAAACTCATACCATAATCGCATCACATTTACAATGCATCACTTATATTCCAGGATCATGAAGTTTGTTTCAATCCATAAATGGATTGTTTAACCTTACAGACTTTATGTTCCTGTCCATGTTCAATGAACCCTTCTAGTTGAGACATAAAAATACTTTCATCAAGATGGCCATTCAGGAAAGTTGTCTTGACATCCATTTTTCATATTTCATAGTTATAATATGCGACAACGGATAGAAGTATTCTTATCGATTTTATCATGGCAACAGGAGAAAAGTTTTCTTTATAATCAACTCATTCTCTTTGGGTAAAACCTTTTGCCATCAGTCTGGCTTTGTAGGTTTGTACCTTTCCAGTTGGTCTTGTTTTCTTTTGTAGATCCATTTGCAACCTATAGGTTTAACCCCATGTGGTTGATCTACAAGTTCCCAGATAGAATTGAAGTACATTGGCTCCATTTCAACGTCCATGACTTTTATCCACTGTTCCCTATCAACATCCTCCATTGCCTTTTTAAAGGCTAATAGATCCTTTAGATCATCATCATGTATGATGTTTTGAGTTTATGTTAAACCCATATAGTGTCTAGGTTGCTGAATAACCCTCCCACTATGTCAAGGCATACTCGACTCTTGAGAAGGTCATGACGAGGCAACAATAGTTGTTAATGGACCAACTTGATCAAGTTCTTGATTTTTCTGTAGTATCCTTGGTTATTTCTTGAAATATTTGTTTACTGCGAGGTTGATAACTTTTAATATGATCTTCTTCCAAGAATGTAGCTTTTATCGATACAAACACTTTATCTTCTTGGGGATTATAAAACAATCCTCTTTTTGTTTCTTCTGGGTATCCTACAAAGAGGCATAACTTCAATGTGTTTCCTGTTTCTTAGGATTTTGTACCAACATATGTGTTGGATATCCCCAAATACGAAAATGACGTAAACTACTTTTGCATCATTTCCATAATCATGGTGTTTCTAAAACACTTTTTGAGGGAACGACTTCAGAATATATACCGCAGTTTGTACTGCATACCCCTAAAAGGATTGAGGTAACTGAGTGTAACTCATCATTGATCGTACCATGTCCAACAAGGTTCGATTTCTCCTTTCTGCAACATCGTTTTGTTGTGGTGTTCCAGGTGCTATAAGCTGGGGTTGAATGTTATGATCGATTAAATAGTTCTAGAATTTCAAATCCATATACTCACCACCTTGATCAGATTGAAGTGTTTTAATTCTTTTACCTAACAAGGTTTTTGTCTCGGTCTTAAATTCTTTTGAACTTTTCAAGAGTTTTAAACTAATGACTTATTAAGTAAATATAGCCATATCTAGAGTAATCATCGATGAAACTGACAAAATACTGATATCCACCTCATGCTTTTACATTCGTTGGACCACAGAGGTCAGAATGTATAAGTTCGAGAGGTTCTTTGACACAAAGACCTTTTTTAGAAAAAGAACTTTTAGTCATTTTTCCCTCAAGACATGATTCACATTGAGGCAAAGAACTATATTCTAACTGACTTAGATGACCATTTTTAACCAATCTCTCAACCCTGTTGAGATTAATGTGACCAAGTCTGAGGTGCCAAAGATAGGCGTTAGGAGAAATTTTTTGTTTTTTATTTTGAGTCTCAACCGTTTTAAACATGTCTATATTTAGAATGACCTTTGCTTCAGTTGGTTTTAATATGTACAAGTTATTTTGGAGTCTTGCAGAACAAATATGAATAGCTCTTGAAAAAACAAACACTTCATTAAATTCAAAAGATACTCTATACATATTTTCCAGCAGACAAGAAATGGAGATTAAGTTTCTTTTCATCTTAGGTACATAATACACATTTTTAAGTAAGATGAAAGATTCTCCAAAAATAGCTTTATATCTCCTACTACTTCAGCCGAAATGACTTCTCTTGTTCCCACGTTCAAAGTCATTTCTTATTTAGAAAGATGTTTCCAAGAACTAGTTTCCTGTAGAAAAGTGCAAACATCATTAGAGGCACTCGAATCTAATATCCAGGTTAAGTGAGTATTCTCCACTAGACATGTTTCAACTAATAGTAAATTTGATTTACCTTGGTTTTCCTTTTTCGCTTTCTTTTCAGCTAAATACTTTGAGCAGTTACGTTTCTAGTGCCTATCTTCTCCACAATGGAAACATTTCCTTTTGGGAGCTTTATTTTTCTTTGCAGCTGTTTTCTTATTCCCTTTACCCTTCTTCTTCATTTGTACACTTTTGTCTTTTGAAGATGAGGGAACAAACTTCTTTTTGTCAACAGGTTTTTTTCTAGAAGAAGAACCCTTGAGAAACTTTTTAGGTCGTGAAATAACGTTTACTTCACATTCTTTAAGTTTCATAATAGACTGGTAAGTCTGCAGTTTGTTCAACAGTGTTGTCAAATTGTAACTAAACTTATTCATAACAGCAATAGTATGAAAAGTTAGATAACTCTTTAGAAGAGACTCTAATATCATACTGACTTGACTGGTTTCATCTATTGTCGCCCCGTGAACGTCAGCAACATTAAAATAGACCATCATATCGAGAACATGTTCTCTAACATTGGTACCATATTTCATGCGAGTATTATAAACATATTTAATGGCTTCATGGCGAACAGAGGATGACGGTTGCCTGAACATCTCCTAGAGCGACGCCATTATCTCACGGGCAGTGGGCATTACTTCATGTTTCTTATTAAATACATCAGATATACTTGTTAAAATATAAGTCCTGACTTTTTCGTTAGCCCCAATCCATCGATCATAGATGTCCCAAATATTTTGGTTCGTTGTTGAACTGGGAATCAGAGGACATTCCTCCATTGGCACAAACCTCAGATCATCCATAACTAATATCGTATTTATATTGGATTTCCAGTTTGAATATCCTTCTTCATTAAACTTATCAGAAGCGAGTAGTTGTATTATTGAATTTGACATTGCTGGAAATTTAAACAAATTCTATTAAACTTTATGCATCTAAATCCAATTTTAACAAAAAAATAAAGTACCCATTTTTCTTTATTTATTTTGCAACGATACTTTAGTGATTTAGAAGAGTTGCTACCGCGGGGTAGTCAAAAAACTCCTTCATCGAAGCAAGACAATCTTAACCAAATACTATATTCAGAATAACTCTTATTCTTATAGTTCATTCGATTACCGTTTTTTGTCAAGATCTTTACTAACAATTAGTAACTCTTGTAAGTGTGACCTGCCATTTTCAAATCTTATAGAACGGTATGAATATGCCCCCGAGTTAGAAGACGATATCCAAGACGGAACTATAAGACCCTATTCATTTCTGAAGCTTGGGTTGTTTCGAATCCTATGTTACATCCCTCCGAAGGGATTGTTGTGGTTAACGATTAGCTACCGCCTAAAAATGACAGCAAGAGCAACATATGAATCTCAAGGTTCAAACTAATGGAGAAGACTGTAGGATAATGTTGACACATTTCCTTCACCCACCTACTATAAAATACTTCCCCCATTCACCTTATTATGACTCATGCAAACACTTTCCGAATGGAATAGTTGCAGTAAAAGCAATACAAAGTCGAGCATGGATCTTACAGTGTGAACTCTTGGGGACGTGAGAGCTAATAACTATATATCAATATATTGTTAATCTCCCATTGAAGTGTTCTATATGTTTGGTTATTTATTTACTTAGGTTTAAAACGACGACTTTAAACAACCTAAGTCTATGTGATTTTTATCTAAGTATAACGTTTATATTTGGATTTTTACCTACGCTTTCTAAGTGTTTAAACCAGTTTTAAACCTCACACCGCTCATGCAAGCTCATAAAATCAATTAATAACGCTCAACACTTCGGTCATAATCCCCAAGTAGGAGGTGTTACATAAACCATCAACTTAAGTATCCCCGGCCTTAGATAGGTTTATGAACCGATTTGTGTTTGTAACCAAATTTTATAAAGTAACAATTTATTTTAACTGTTAAAACAATTTGTTAACCTAAGTGAGCCTGCTGTTTATCTTTGTTATGGATTTTAAAATCTAATTTCATTTTATAACAAACTTATAAAATAAATATGTTTTACCAAACCATAACATGCTTCAAAGGTATTCAAAATTAATATAACAATTACATCAAATTTTAACAAGCCTTAAAACATGCATACTATATATTATAACTAATTATAACATATAATAATGCATATAACATATTTACCTATGGTGGGATTTTAAATCTAAAATGGCATACTATATGCACAAACATTTTAATTTAAGAATAATACACATTACATGCATAAAATAATTAAATAAAACTAATATGATTCAACTTTGGCATTCTAAACAAACAAAAATACTAAACTATTTACAAAGTTGTAAAAAAAAAGCTTCAAATTTGGGGAAGAACCGCTCGAACCGACCTGAACCGGACTCGAACCGTTTGAACCGGACCACGAAGACTCCATAGGAGGTTCAACTAGACCGATTTAAAGGAGAACCAGTCGAACCGGATTCTTCAACTCGCGAACTGGCCTGGCAACGTGCGAACAAATCTGCATTGGGATGAACAACATCATGACGCTACATCCCAGCGTTGCAATGCTATTCAACAGCAAGCTCGTGGCATTAGAACGCTCAATGAATAGGGTTACGACACTCCTGGGAAAAATCCTCAGCTCCGTTTTGTTGCTCGGCCTTGCTTGCTTCAATATACAATTACAGCCTAATTCAGACTCTAATGACTCCAAATAAATTACAGACTCTAGGAGACTCTAGGAGACTCTGTCACTGCTTCATAATGTTATTCATGATGATTGAACTCTGCTCTTGTCCCTTTAAAACCTCATTTGATCGACTGTAGGTGATAAGTCCCATGTAGAAGTCGCTTGTAGTAGTTACTTTGGATGCAGCTTTCTTTGGTGCCATTGATTTGTTTGGATGTTGAGAGAGAGATGAGAGGTCCCATTAGGCATGCCAGTTTGTTCGCACGAGGTTTCTGGAGAAACTTGTTTCATGGAGTGGAACTTGTGTTGATGTTGATGTTGATGCGATGTGGTTCAATCTCTAGTACTTGATCCTCTGATTCTCTCTCATTTGAATGCGTACGCTTGACTTGAAGAAGCGGAGCGTGTGATTTTCTTGAAGTTGAGTCTTGGAAGAATCCGTGTATCTTCAGAAGACGTGTCTTCAAGGAGTGTGCAGCTTCAGGAGTCCAGGAGTCTTCTAATTGTTGAGAGAAATTCTCTCTAGGCTTTCTAGAATGTAGAATTGCATACCCCTACAAATAAAGAGAGCTCATCAATTTATAGGGCTTTCTGGTGAGCTTTTTGGGCTTGGGCTTGGCTGATCCATGGGCCTGACCCTTGGACCCAATTAGTTAGACGTCGAGCTTTGTTGGTCTATGGGCTCGACTCTTGGGCCCAATTAGTTGGTCATGGGCTTAGTTGGTTCATGGATCTAGCCTTTGGGCATAATTAGTTGGACTTTAGACCAAATAATAATATCAAATTGCGTCAAATTAATTTTACTCAATCCAGCGCTTGTGATGAAAAAACGTGGCATCATTAAAATTTGTCTTCAACTTCAATTTGAGACACATGTCAATTCCTAATTAGTCCCAAATTTGATGATTTGGAATTTCGTAATTAATTTGGTAAATAGTGTGGCAATTTGTGATTGGTCCAAAATTTCTCCTTGAACACATATCAACTACCACAAAACTATTATCATTTTGGTAGTAATATATATTGTTTATTATCTAGATTTCCACACTATTCTTAAATGTTGTTATATGTTGTTAACGTGAGACGTGATAAATAAATAAAGGGTGATGATTAGGTTCTGCCTAGATTGCACCTAATCTACATACAACCATTCTTTTACATAGTATATTTTTTTAAAAAAAAAAAAAATCATTTTTTTAAAAAAAATTGTCACATTGCAAATTTTCTTTGGATGCAATTTGGGCTATACAATAGAGACTACCTCCAAGTTTTTTTTAATAGGCAATATTATTATACAACAACAAGAGGGATCCCATAGTCAGGGATCAAGGCACCATAACAAACAAAGCACGTACATAAACAACGCATATATAGAACAAGCATAACAACCCAATACCAGCACAACCCATAAAAAGTGATACGAACAAACCAACCAAAAGAAAAATTAATCATAATAAAAAATCCCCAAACCGGGGCAACTCAAGAACCATAGTATCAAAGAGGAAGCAAAAGGCAACGAAAAACAAACAAACTAGAAAAGGCCATGAAGATAAATCCGCCAAGAGGCAGTATGTGCACGGACCATAGAGACAATAACCTATAACAAAGTAGACGCCATTCTCAAATGCCCGCCATGCAACAGACGATTCCTTTCCTGCCAAATATACAAATTGACTCACGCCAGAAGACTCAAAATAACTTACTCCAAACATGCTTACCAGACCCCACCTGACACACCTAGCTCAACTCCACATCCCACCCGGCAATCTGATGATACAAACCTAACAGACGCAACACACCCTTCCAAACCTCACTCTTAAACACACAGTAAGAAAAACAAATGATTTCGAGACTCCACCTCATCGACACAAAGCAGACAGGTAGCATCCACCGTTCGATCCCACCTCCCCAAAAAATTCCGAGTACCTAATCTATCCTTTACCGCCAGCCAGGCATAAAAGGAATGCCTCGGAACCAAACTAGATGAGCCCAGGACACTTTAGGATGCCTCAGACGCAAACTCTCTTAAGTACTAGCAACACTGAACTGACGATTACCACTCGGTACCCAAACCCAAAAATCCTCCCCATTCACCCTCGACTCCACATCCTGAACTAGACCCCACAATTCAAGAAATTCCCAAGAAACCGAAGGTCAATGCCAAACCCATCAATAGATAAAAAAAATCCAACAATTTAGCCTCACAACAGCTGGCAGCATCATTAATCACGCAATCCCCATAAATCTCGAAAATGGACCCCACAAGCAGCCACAGGTCCCACCAAACAAAACATATCCTCCCATTACAAATCTACATCCTGACAAACGACTTAAGCATATCACGATAGTATAAAATCGCCCTCAAACACCAGAATCGCCCCATCTCAGTATGAATCGCCCATACCGAACAACTCTGAAGCACATACTCCTCCATCCATGGAGCCCACAGGAAACCAGACCGCACCAGCAATAACCATAACAATTTCAAAATAGCCGCCACATTTCATGAAGAAGTATAATGGATACCCAAACCTTCTTCAACTTTCAGCAAACAAACCTCATCCCAAGCAACACGCACACCCCCTACCATCAATCCGCCCTCTCCACAAGTAAGCTCGTACAATACAATCAACCTCATGGGCAATAGAACTAGGCAACACAAACATACTAGACGATTATACCTGGAAGTTCTGCAACACCGATCGAACCAACTGAAAACGACTCGCAAAGGAAAGGGATCTCGCAGCCCAACTCCTAACTCGAGCAATAATCCTCTAAATAAAAGGGACAGAATCTATAGCCTTCAACCTACCCGACAATAAAGGAAGCCCAAGATAGCGAACAGGCAAAGATTCAAGAACAAACCCCATACTTCTAGCCAACTCCCTAGCCACATCACAACAAACACAAACAACGAACATAGAGCTCTTACCCACATTAGCCACTAACCCAGATATCTCTGCAATTTGATTCAACACCTGATTCACAAAACTCAACGAACCAATGATCAACCGCACAAAAAATCATGAGGTCATAAGCAAACGACAAGTGAGTCAACCTCACCTTTTCACACCTATGATGAAATACAAAAGAGGGTGGAAGGTTACTCAGTATACGATGAAAGATTGTATCAACAGCAACGGAAGCACAAGGATCATCTAAGCACTCAAATTCACTAATTTTGGCATAATATAAAGCATGCTTCTGCAGAAAAATGGGTTTCAAGACATACTCTTGTTGAACTTCTTTCAAAGCTCCATCTCCGGCTGCTATCTTCTGCATATCTTGTTGTAGACCACCTTAAGATCTTCTCCACTATTCTCTTGGTCTAGATTGAGTTATGGACTCAAAACAAGCTTGAATCAAGGGATGAAGGAAAAAAACTCACTGCTGCAACTTATTGAAGAACTTTTCTTCAAACCAGTTTTTCTCTCAAAACTCTTTGATTGCATGCCCGATTTTCACTCCAATCTCTTCATTATATTGCAGATCAACATGCAAAGAGAAGAGCTGCATGAGTTGTAGCTCATGCTTGGAGAAGACAAAGGCAAGAAGTTGCTTCATATGTGAGCTACTTAGGTAATGGATATGGAAAAATCCATTTTTCTATTTTGTGTTTTAGTTTTCCAATTTTTCAATTTTATCTAAAAATCAAAATTTGATTTTATAAATCTATTTTGATTTTAAAAATGAAAATTTAATTAATTTCATAAATTAATTATTAAATAAAACTTAATTAATTTAATATCAAATATTAAATAAATTTTAACACATATCCATCGTTATATATTTAAATCATATTTAAATATATAAATTCTCCTATTCCGTTTAATTCTAAAATTAAACATAATTATATCTCATATAATTACTAATTCCCTTCATTCTAATTTGAACGTTTCAAATTAAATTATCATGCTATTCTAGAGCTAGTCCGTTACGAGCCAGTAGAGGGACCTCGCGGACCTACAGATCATGGGCTCCAACGATCCGAGATTAATTAACTAAACTCATTAGACCATATTAATCTCCATTCGTTAACTAATGGGTATTCCACTAAAGCCCATAGTTGCACTCCCCTCACTGTAGATATATTATGTCTACATGATTTAACCATAATCAACAAGTCGACCCTTCACAAGTTGTTCGTAATAACGGCTGGGTCAAATATCTGTTTTACCCCCGAGATAATGTCTTATTCCTCAAGTCCCTACTGATCCTATAATGAACAACTGGTTTGTGATCCAATCACCAAACCAAACTCTCTCAGCCAGTGAGAAGGTGAGGCCCCTTGTTCAAGACCTGGATTCAGTACTTGAGAGAACAACCTTTTTCCTATCCTTAAATCAGGTAAGTGTGAACTCCATCTTGCACCCTATGTCCTCAGCTATCTATCCGGTCTTATCCCTGAAATAGGAGTCTTATTGAGCCGACACTGTTGAGCCAACCCTCAACAACTATGCAAATCTAAGGGCAATCCCAAATAAACAGGAGTTCATAGTTAGCTCAGGATTAAGACTAAGTTACCTAAGTCATCTTGGTGAAATAGTCAGTCTTAAACAGTAAATAACGTTATAAAGTAAGAATAACTTATTTCTTGGTTCTGATCTTATGCAAACTCATTACATAAGACGGCCTCACTTCTCATGTCATAACATGTACGAATTAGGATCACATTGTATGTAGCACTTTACAACTCTTTGTAACAACTACAGAGTAGGCCGCATCCAATGGTGTTACCAGAATAAGGTACCCAACCTCATTCGTGTACCATAGATCATTTTGACCATTTACTCGAACCCGATCCATTCTTATGTCTCCACATAAAGTTCAAGTACTCATACAATAGTCATGGGTTTTAGTTTATTGGATTTAAACTTTTATACAATTTATGAGATCAATAACAAGTATATTGATAATAGAAAATGTTTATCATTTTACAAACTGTAAGTTTTTAGGGCATAAAACCCAACATACGAGACCTCCATAACCATAAAAAATTGGAACGGGGACAAAGGATCCCCCTACCTTAACACTTTTCTGCCAAGAAAGTACCCCTCAAGAGATCCATTAATCATCACATAGAAAAAAGAGGATGTAACACAAGCACGAATCCAACTCACAAACTTCAAAGGAGTACCAATGATCAAAAGAACACCAAACAAAAAGTCCCAATTAATAGAGTCACAGGCCTTATGAAGGTCCACCTTCAGCACACAACAAGGTTTACCCCTATTAAGCTTATACTCCCCAACAATCTCTTGGCACAATAAAATATTATCAGTGATATACCGCCCCTGTACAAACGTTGAATGGTTCCTACTAATAAATCGAGGCAAACACCCATGGAGTCTATCAACAATCACCTTAGAAATACATTTATACACCATATTACAGTAAGCAATAGGGCGAAAATCCTCTATACGATAAGCACTAACACGTTTAGGGATCAAGTTAAGAGTCGTGGCATTTACCCCATAGGGAAGATAACATATATCAAACAAATGATGCACAACCAAGCAAAAATCCTCCCCAACCACACGCTAAGCAGATTTATAGAACTCCCCAAGATAACCACCTGGGGCAGGAGCTTTCCTCGATTTCATAGAAAACATCGCATTACGTACCTTCTCCCTAATAACAAGACTGCACATGTCCCATAGGCACTCACCAAGCCACTAAAACTGCACGATCTCATCAATCTGAGCCGTAAGGTCCTTATACCCCAACTTCTGCGTCCCCAAACTTTCACTATAGTATTTAATAGCCACATCTGCCACCCTACTATGAGACGACTGACAAATCCCATTAGAATCATTCACTGAGAATAAACCATTTCTAACCAACCGCACTCGAACTGACCAATGAAAGAACGACATGTTCTGATCCCCCAGCTCCAACCACCGAACATGAGACTTCTGACAAAGCAAAGCCTCCTCCAATCTCGCTAACCTCTAAAACTCCTCAGTCGTCGAGGCAACCTCACCAATCAAAAACTCAGAAGATTGGTCACACTCCACAACAGTCTGAGCAGACTCCATTCTACCTCTGGCCTTCTGCGTCAAACATCTCAAACCCTCAATATGCTTACTAAAAGTATAACAAAACACTGGTTTTAAGGCCTTCAAATTCCTCGTCAAACTAACCAAAGGGGACACTTCAGGATCAGTCTTCCAAACAGAGGAAACGACAGCCATGAAATCAATAGAATCGGCCCAAAGTTTAAAATACTGAAACGTGGGTATCGGACAAGCAACACAGCCATCAATGGAAACAAAAATGGGGTTGTGATCAGAAATCCTTCACAGCTTAACTCTAACCCCAGTATGAGGACCATGATCAGACCACAACTCATTCACTAAGAAGCCATCTAAGCGATGCAAAATACCAGCTCCCTTAACCTTACTCATCTACATAAACCAGTTCCCTTGAACATCTAAACTAAATCAGCCTCAAGAATAGCCTATCAAATTCCTTCATCTCTCCCCTTCAGGGATTACCCCCAAAAGCCTTCGTAGGATACGAATATCATTATAGTCACCCATAAGCACCCCTCTAATTTGCCAATTAGAGCAAATATCAACCAACGACCTCCAAAAAGCACACCTCTCAAACATAGTATTAGAGGCATAAATAGCAGCCACATTTACAGCATCAGTAGAACTCATCGCTCTGAGACACCCTACGATGCACTGATCATTAATAATCTCAAGAGATAAGTCATACAGATTCTTCTTCCACATCACCCAAATACGCCCCACACCTCTAGGGCTATAGCTACACACACAGCTCCAAGAGTCTCCAAATCTGTCAAACACAGAGTCAAAATTCTCCACATGCACCATAGTCTCAAGCAGGCAACAAAAGCTTACAAATGAAGAACAAATAAAATCTGCCACCACCTGATATTTAACAGGATCACTCAAACCCCTTACATTCTAGGAGCACCAGATCATGATACTGACAAAAACTCTCTACTGTCACCCCCCACAGGCCTTTTACCTGTACTCTCACCATACATACCCATAACATGCAACGGATCAGGGTCAGACAGCACTATAGCCAGCATAAGAGAATCAACACCTTCTTCCATCAGAATATCAAACTGATTATGTTCAACGACATGCTTATCAAAACCTATAATTCCTGGGGACCCCCAAACATTTCTACTAGCACCTGGGGAACCAATCATCCACTCCCAACGTTGACGATTTACCAGAGTGAACTCATTACCACCACCCTCACCTCTACCCAACCCAGGTTATTGCACATCACAGACATCTGTACCACCCTCGTGAATGGCACCTTCATCTCCCCCTAGCATAGAGACATCCTCCCTAACACCTACCTCCCCAGCACATCCCTCACTAGCCACCACAATACTCAAATCATTATCATTCACCACGCACTGCTTTACACACAACTCAGCGGTATGCCCAAAAGAACCACAACAACCACACTTACAAGGTTTCCACTCATACGTTACAGGGACTATGAATTTGTGGCCTTGCATTATAACAATAACTGTTAGAGGTAACAATGAGAGGCCATCAACTTCCATATAAACTCTAGCATACGATAGACGACGCCTATCCCTAGTAGTAGCATCAAAAGTTACAGGTTTCCGTACTACACTAGAAATTACTGCCAAACCCTTATCCGTCCACATCTCCAAAGGAACCCTTGCTAATTTAATCCAAATTGGCACAAAATAAAAAACAAATGTTTCTAGAACAATACCTGGAGACCACTGTCGAAGTAAGATTGGTTTGGCACCCAGATGCCACAACCCATTTGCTAACACCCAATCGCACGACTCCATTTTGAGGAATTTAAAAATAATCAGTCCATTCTTCAACAGTGTAATAAAGGGCATCTCCACATAACCCAAAATCTTCTGAATAAGCTGAGAGATCACTAAAAAGGGAAGCCTTGCATCCACAAACTTCCCAACCAACAAAGTTTCCCACATATTATTATCATCAGACAATACCTTCTCACACGGTTCCATAACAACCCTGTCATTCTCAACCACCGGAGGAGTGAATTCCAAATTATGTTTCAAATTAGACCCAAAAAGATCATTCCACTGTTTTTTTTCCCGCCCAAACCAACTTCTACAGTACTAGATCCAGCAGCTTTATGTTCCCAATCAGCCCATGAACCAACCCCTTTTGAACCAGCTCCACTTCCCTCTCGTGGGCAACTGGGCCGTCAAAAACCCTAGATGAAACCACCACTCCATTCAGCCCATAACCCTCACCAACAGCCTCTCCCCTCTTCTCGAGTCCACCCTCCGAAATCAGCCCACTCACGCCTCCACTCCCAGACCCAACCTTATGGCCCATAACCCCAGCCCCCTCACGCAAAATCTCAACCCCAAATCTAGGCCCACCACCCTTCAGCCCATCCAGCCCGTCAGCACCCCCCCCCCCTTCGCCAACCACATCCAACCCAAGACCATAGGCCCAGAAAGTGCACCCTCATTCACCCGATCCAAACTCTGCTCTGAATCGACCACACGTTCCACCCGACTACCACTACCCAACTTCCCCCTATCTAACTCGATCAACCCCTAGGCCTTCAAAAGTCCACCACGACCCTGAAGCCCATCTCCACCTAGGTGTTGAACCCAACCCTAGATCAGACCAGTAGCTCGGTTCATCAGATCTAGGTTAACTTTGTCCATCTTTAACCCTTCGACAACCGTTGTCGACTAGACTCTATTGTTGTGACCTTAAACCAAACTCTAGGATTCTGCACCACTCTCATCCCCACCATCAGGAATTAAAGCCTCTTGCTTCCCCGAACACCCCCTAGGATCGAAGCCTCCTTCTTCACACAAGCTCAGGTTAGAATTCACCTTCAAGTCACCATCAATATCAATTTCACCAGACACCCCCGATTTCACCTTTAAGTTAGCTGTCTCTGATTTGAACACCCGGTACGATTGGCGAGTCGGTCAAGCAGCATTCTTGTCTTTTAAACGCAACGGAGAGCGTTTCCTCACCATTGAAACAAACCCCCTTTACAGATCTCTTCACACAACACGGATGGCGGACGAACCAGCCCGTCCTCGAAATCGCCTGACGAAGTCAACCCTACATAGAGAAGTGCATAGCTTCACGTGCACAAGTTTTGTTTCATCAAAGTTTTTTTCATAAATGAATGAAGAATAGTACGGAATTCTCTACTACCATAATAATACTGTAATTTTCTTTCATTGTTGAAATATGAAAAAAAAATTGAAAAAAAAATTGTACTTTAAATCAATTTATGTGGCATTTATGATTTATCTATTGAATGCCACCTATAGACCTTTAGACCATACGATATTCAATTCACTAAGTTAAATATATAGGATTTGTACTATGATTTAGACTTGAAAGGAATGAAATGAGTTGCGTGATATTAACTGGTTGTTTTTGTTGATTTTTCTATTGGAAGATGTGTTCAAGTTCATCTAATTCATTTTCATCTTGTTCAAGAAGAAAAATAAAAAACCCTAGAAATGAAGTCATTATCAATCGAGACCTATACTATTTAGTATGTTCTTTTTAGTATGCACAACAAATGTGGAGGTATGAAGATCCGGATCTCAAAAAAAAAAAAAAGGACATGTCAATTATCATTGGATGTACCTTATTTTTACAAATACTTTTTGAAACAATCCTATTATTACACTTAATTTATTAATATATTCGTAAATCGATGAGTTCATAATAGGAAGATTAATATATATATATATATCACAATAAGAAGATATACATTAAACAAACTTATTTTATATCTGAATTTAAAACAACTTGTTTATTAATTTAAATAATTTTTATATATTTTTTATTTACAGAAATATTTATCAATATATCATAAAATTAAAATTGTGCACCCATATCGATATTTTAACCTTTGATACTCGCTTTGGTCTTCATGGTTGGTTATTTTACACATTTTGTTGACTGTATATATAACAATTAACCATTGAGGGGATGGATGAAAAATATAAATAAAAATAGTCAATTCATGTGGCATTTATGATTTATCTATTGAATGCCACCTAGAGGTTTTAAATTATGAGAATTTCACCCAAAAATAAATTTATTGTTCATTTTTAATTATTTTGTGAAAGTAAAATATATAGCTGAAGAGATGGATTTTTGAGAAATATGATTTTATATGATTTTTTACCAATTGATAAATTATAATATGAGATAAATAAATACACCTAAGTTCAACATCATAACTTTTAAAACTATACAAAATTCAATTCACTAAGTCAAATATATGATCCATTTTGATTTTTTTATGCGGTAAATCAATGTTGATAATAAATAAAAATAATTAAATCTAATCGAGAATCTCACATTAAAAAGTTGAAGAGACCTTCCAATCTTTATAAGATACATAGATTACTTAAATTGGTTTATCTAATACATCTTTCAGAAAAAGAAGTAGATAAGTATAAAAAATCACAGAGATATTTGAGATATGAAGCATATCTACAACTAAAAGGCTACAAATGTGTGGCAAAAGAGAAATGAAACCAAGTCCACACATTTTCATTTTCAAAATGGATTAAAAAAGAAAAGAAACAAAAAGTAAAAGTATATCATATGCCTTTTCATTTTCAGAAAAAGATTTTTTTTAATAAAAAACGCGTACCAAAGGTCTTATCACAAAGTTTTGATTTAAATTCTCTCTCTCATTAACAATATATGTGTTGCCAAATTAGAGGGTAAGCAAAAATTCCAAGGATGTTTTTGTTCATTACCATACTATTTTCAGCATTCATTAGACCAATTTTGTAACATATATTATTCCACTCTCAACACAGAAATGGAATTATTTACATCAATAATATAATATTTATAGTACTATTATTGGTTCATGCACATATCATTAATTCTTTGTTTAAGCTTCCTTGCTGATGTTGTCTTGTCTATCAACAGGTCTTCCTCCTCCAGCAAGCAGATTTTTTTATGGATTTGCGCTGACGTGGCCATCGGTATCGCTAACCTCGGATCGTGGCAGAGGTGGGGGCGGCTGATTTGGATCATGTCTTGGATTAGCTCCCGGATCAGTATAGTCATTTATCACAATCGTTGTGTCTTGCTTATCTGACATGATGTTAGGATTTTATTTTTCTATACTATTCAAGACACGAACTACACAAAGGGTTCCATTTTGCATACCTGAACGGGGCGTGATCCGAGCCGAGGTAATGAGGGCAAACGAGAGCAAGAGGAAGATCATGAGGCGAGCTTTGAAATAATCCATGGAATTGTAATTCCTTTGTGTTTGAAAGATTATTGGTAATTGGGGATGTGAAGTGAAGAAGTTCGTATATATTTACATAGAGAGAAATGACGAAACTATTTGAAGGTTTTATTTTGTTGAAATTGGAGAATTGATGGATGGAAAGTTGTGAAGTTTTGCAAGTCAAAAAAGGGACAAAACGTCGCTGTTTGTGATAACTTGCAAACCTAATATCTTAATTTATACATACTTTAATTAATTCCCTCTCATTTAAACGGCTACGATTACTTCTTCCCAATTAAAAAAGAGGTTCCTCAAATATTATCATAAATGGGTCTGTCTAAGCATATAGATTGTGATGAAGAAGAAAGACATGAATAATTATCACTCATTCAAGTCAATAGAAGTATAGCTCAACTAGTATAATGGACATGTATAGTTTCTTTCGAGGATTCAAATTTTCATACTCCATTTGTTGTTGTACTATATAGGGTTGATTGGTTTGATCCTTATCCGGCAATTGTTGAGCCAAAAAAGAGTTTCACACAAAATATGGAACTTTTTTTTTGGGTCTTTTTAAATATAGAAAAAATTTTAAAAATTTTTAGATTTTATAGAAAAAAATTTCAAAAGTACAAACACTTTAGAACATTTTGCTATAAAGGGTAAATATTATTAGGATTTTTCTATATATAAAAATTTTCCCTTTTTTTTCTAATTTAACACTAAAAAATATATAATGATATATATTTTAGGAAAATTATTTCAAATGGTAAAACTGTTGAAAATATTTACAAGATATAACAACTTTTTTGAATTATCAATGATAGACACTGATAGACTTCTATTAGTGTCTATTAATATCACTATATCAACATCTATTATGAATAGTTCTAAAATTTTGCCATATTTTGTAAATATTTTTATTTATTTTTCTATATTTAAAAACAGCCCTATATTTTATGGCTCAACTAATTTATACATTGTACAAGTACACTCAACTTTTTGATATTGTAAGATGTGGCCTTACTCGTAGAATGGCAAAATCCAGGTAGACAATATAAAAAATACATATAGTATGTAAGGATATTAGAATTGACTTAGCGTCGCTGTTTATACATCTTTAGGAAGATTTTCCATTTTAGTGTATAAACAACGAATGCTAAGTCAACTCTAACATCCCTAGATACCAAATGTATTTTCTTATAATTGTCCATCTGAACTTTGTCATTTCTATGAGGACCTCAGCTTTACGATGTCAAAAAATCGGGTGTACTTTTACTCTTGACAAAAATTTAAAGATTTGGATCTTCACCTTCACATGTTGAATGAAAAAAAAAATCAATTTGAAAAACAATTAGTTTAGTCTCTAAACTTTAATTTGAGGTCTATATGTATTCTTTTCATAAACTTTAAAAAGTATTTTATATGTCCCTAAATTTTTAATTTATTGTGAATGTCTTTAAACTAATTTTTATTTATGTGTAATTGGTCTCTTGTCAATCTAAAATATTTAAAAGTTAATTGATTCAAGATATAAATTCAAATAATCATAAATTTTCAACAAAAAAAAAAAATTGCAGAGGAAATTTTCAATTTTGTATTTAGTAAAGCTGCCGATTCTGAAAAATATCAAAGTATAGTGACTAATTTTGTAACTTTGAAATTTATAAAACTAGATAGTCGACATAGTCCTCAAAATTTATGGACTAAAATTATATCACTCGTACTTAAAATTTATGACATGGAAGATCCCACAAGATCGTCTCACACAAATTATGCCACTTTATTACTTAAGTCTTTATTATTTTGTGCCTCGTTTATAATGTACTACAAGTAAATATTAGGGTTTTGGTTGCATATAAGGTAGTATGGTATAATGGGATAAATTAATTTTTTTTAAAAAATAGCAAAACCTAAAATTATTTCCAAATATAATATCCCAAATATATAGGATTTTGGTTGCATAATTTCATTGTCTATCGGTGATAGACACTAATAGACATTTATTAGTGATAGTGATAGCACTATTTATCACTAATAGACATCTATCACTATCACTAATAGATGTCTATTAATGTCTATCACTGATAGATAGTGACATTTTATTATATTTGAAAATATTTCTAACAATTTTGTCATTTAAAATAATTACTCGATATACGGTGATATTTCTTACTTCTAGGAAAACACCTGCATCTCTATTCTAAGGGAAACAACATTTATAGAATTTAAAAAAATAGGTGTTTTTCTACAAAATTGTTATTATTTGTATCTTCCATCGTTATTTACAAAATATCAACTGACGCCTAAAATCTAAATTATGGTAGTGGACTAATACACTTTTATCAGAACTAGAAGTCGATCAATGATAGACTTTTATCACTACTAAATTCCATTCACAACCACAATGATAAAAGTCTATAAATGATAGTCTTATATCACTGATAGACTCCATTCATAATTGAAATATGTCAATGAAAACAACTATAAGTTATATCGCTAATGATAAGAATTTGGCATTGATAGACATGAGCTATGAAATGAAACCTATTAGTGATTAATATCTAACTCCTATCACTAATTTAAGTCTTGTCTATTGGTTAGGATGTGAATGAGTTCTATTAGCTTCTATCACTAATATTGAGTTTGATTGTACTTTGAATTCTTCCGAATTATTAGTTTATTTATTGAGATGGAGTTGATAGTCTATGTTGCATTATGTTTCTTCCTTGTTGATTTCTTTTTTATTTAATTGCTTCTTTTAATTGATGTATCAAAATTTATCAAGACCTTTAATCAATCAAATAATATTTATAATTACAAATCATGAACTTTAACTAATAGATAATATGAGTAGCAATAACAGGTCAAACCATAGGGAGCCTAAGATAGAATCTCTCTAAGTTGAACTAGTCCTTGGAAGCAGTAAAAAAAAGGGGGAGATTTTGGATTAACAAGAAAAACTAAATGTAGAAAAGTAAAGTGTGGAAAATAAGATAGATTGAGAGAGAGAACGATGCACAAGATTACCTTTGCTGATTAAGAGATCGTTGGACTATTTATGGATTAATTCATAAATTTAACATATGAAACAGGTTAATGGTTATATATTTATTAATTGTCTATCCAATAATACTAGATAGACTAGCTTAATAGAAAATCAACATGGATTCAATTCCAAAGTTAACTAAATAGTTATCACGCAAAGTCTACTATTCAATTAATCGCATTAAATTCTTGAATGGATGAGGATATTAGATTAAACTAACCTTGTCTAACCTAACACTTTTCTATTCCTTAGGTTTCATTATCTTTCATTATTGGTGACCTTAGTATAATAATGCTAGAGGTCGAACTATAATTATAATTAAACCTATTCGCTACTCAAGTTAAACATGCTTTCGTTACAAATCCCAGCATACATGAACAATCTATATTTTGATACGTCTGATCTATCACATTAATCGAACATATATCGAGCATGGATTTAAGAAAGGAAATAGAAAACAAGAAGATGAGATGAACTCAAGTACATTCATCAAAATCTTATTGATCCATAAATAAATATCCAACAAACCTCAAAATCAATATTTGGGCCTTTAGCGATCATTAACACATAATACGCTACGCATAATCTTCATTATAACTCAAGAACAAAAAAAAATCTCAAGAGAATAACAAAAATGAGCCTAGTGCTCCTAAAATCGGCTGACTACTTCCCTTCTCCCTAAAATGGAAGAACTATTCATAGAAACCGTGAGCACCGCGGTGCTATGGACCCTTTCCATAGAGATGCAACAACCTTTCCTTGCTCATGCACGCATGCTTGCATTATATTGTCGTGGGCATCTCTATGCTTGATGGGTGTTATGGCGCCTCAAGGATAGTGTTGCAGCACCATGCCTCCTCGAGGACTTTTTCGTCTTTTTATGTCCCTTTGAAGTCTGAATGCTCTAACAAGCTCCTAATTGCTCCAAATCAACTCCAAATTAATGGTCCGTAATGCTCCAAAATGCATGTATTTCTGGAGTTCCTACAAATATAAACATTTGAACACATTAACTATTCTAAACGAGTAAGATTAGAGACACTGAGATAGCTCATTTAGGGAGATATCACTATTATATTAAGTTAACTTCTTATGTTGTTGCTTTTTTTTTTCTCTTTTGCATTATGTTTTTTCTAATCTGTTTGACTTTATTTGGTTATTGTTTAGTTGATAGACTAGTATTATGACTGACTAAATTGACTTAAATTAGTGATAGGAATTTGTCACTAATAGAGTTCTATCACTAAGATAGACTTGTATTAATGATCTTGATGAAAGTGTATGATCTATATGACAATCTTAAAAGTAAATGAATAAGGTTTAATTAAATTAATTTAAACTTTCTGTACTGTAATATTTTTCAAAATTATGAATAATTGATAAATAGCTCTCTTTAATATCTATTAAAATGCCTATTGTAAATATGAAAATTTTACCAAAACTAAATTTATTGTTTTTTATAATTTTTCAAAGTAAAATGTTTCGCTTAAGGGTAGATTTTTTCGAAATATGAATGTATATGTTTTTTATGCAAATTGACCAATTATAATATGAGAGAAAAAAAAAGTTCTAACTTCACAACTTACACCACAAAAAATTCCATTCATTGGGTCAAATCTATGATACATTTGGATTTACAATGACAATGAATAAAAATAACTTAATATTGTTGAAGGTTCAAAATCGAAAAGATGAACAAACTTCAACCTTTTATAAGATATATATGGATTATTTTATCTAATAAATTTTCAAGAAAAAATATGGATAACTATTTGTTGTAATAAAATGGCTCTTTTACAACTAGACCTCAATCCAAACAGAAAAGCCCAAAAGAATTCAGGTTTGTATTTTGGCCCAAGTAAATTCGGTGGTAGGTGTCACTTGTGATTCTTGTTTTGCCATGTTGCTAAAGAGGAAAATATTAGATGAAGAAAAAGCTTTTGCATGTACGAATTCTTCTCATTTTTCTCTTTCAAGTTCTCTCTCTAGGATTAGACTTTCTCTCAAACCTCTCTCTAACATTCTTGCATTTTCTGAGTGAATCGATGAGAAATATGAGTGATTTTCAGCACGTAAATCACTAAGAATGAAGAGGGGAATGTCACACCCCGCACCAGATTACCCTCCTAACCTGGATGGAATGGTGACTGTAGTAGTTACCAACCCTTTTGCTGGCACTTACTGCCTATCTTACCTGTTAAATTTTGCTCAAACCCTGAATACATACATATTAACTCAGAACTTAACACATTTACATTACAGGGTTTCGCAGCATTGTTTATACATTGATATTACAACTTAGTGAGCCCTATCAAGAACACTAGTCTCTAGATAGACACAAGTGTACTAACTAATATAGGTCTTCAATTACGCTTCCTTCAACCTGTTTCTTTGAGTGGCAGAGCAACAGCAGAAAAGTCTTTTGTGAACTGACCGCTACCTGAAAGGAAAACATTTGAAAACATGAGCTAGAAGCCCAGTGAGTGACTTAATAAAACATAAATCTCATGCTTAAACTGAAAGCTCGAAAACATAGTACTGAAACTAAAATATACCAAGCAAACGTGTACATAAAACCTTTAAAACCATTGTATCTGAAACCTGAATCTTAGCTGAGAATGAACATTCATCGCTCTAATTCCCAGTTGCCAAGCCATGGCCAGACGAGACCATTAAACCTTATTATTCCCTAGTTGAGAACGAGGATACATTGCTCTAGCTCTCAACGTCTGTTATCGGCCACGAGACCCATGCTTCGGCCTCTCTTTGCTGGTTTATGGCCTAGAAGACCCATACTTCGGCCTCTCCTTCAGAACTAACTATATGCACGTGGAGGTTTCTATGTACCGTCAACACCTTAGGTACATTTATTTAGATACCTTTCTTACCTTCAGTATTCCTTTTCATTATGCTTAGGAATACCAATGCATGTACTTTGGCTATCTTAGGTATTTAAACATAGTACATCAAGCTTCATTCAACCTTAGATTTAACCCTAACGCATACTTCATACTTTGTAAAATAAGTTGGCTTAAATCGTGTTGAACTAGCTTGTAAAAACAATTAGCATGCATTAGACATGGAATACATACTTGGAAAACTCATACATTAGTAACATCATGCGTTGATCATGCTTTCAATCATAGAAATAAGTTGCTTGGAAATCACATAAAATTTAGTATGAGCATAACCTTGCTCAATCCCTCGACGTCGTATTACTTACGTGCACCTCTCATAACTGAGTACCATCATACCTTAGGTACTTATCTAGGATACTTTCTCATTGTCCTTCAGTATCCTTAGGATACCTTCTCAGTGTCCTTCAGTATCCATCGTATAACTAGTTATGAGTATGTAGCTGAAAACTAAGGCTTCATGCTCAAATCATCATACTAGCTCATTCATCATACTAGTTCATCATAAAAAATGGAGTTACTAAAACATGCTGAAAGTATTTGGACAAGATAACATATTTAAATCATGTCAATTTCCATGGAAATCATGCTTTACTTAGCATGAGAAATAGCTTCAAACATATGTTGCTTGGCACTTCATTTAAACACTTAGCATGAGAAATAACTTCAAAGAAATCATAGTTTCTAAATCATTAAAACATTAAATCATCACATAGTCACTTACAGCTCGTCGGGGCTCTTAACGGGTTATACGCCTCTCCTAGCTCTTCTTGGCCTGAAAGGACATAATTCCTGGTTAAATTCCTTAGAATTCTTAGCAAAATACCTCAAATAGTTCATTTACTAATAGATCTTTCCTCAACAAAATCACATTGCTAGCGAGACAACCATTATGAGTGAATTCATCCTCATGAGCGAGATCAAGCATTTCTTTAACAAACTTCAATCTTGCGATACACACCATATCAACGAGATTCAACCCAATTTCTAGCGAGATTTCCTTCTTGAGCGAGATCCTCATCACAAAATCAGCGAGATTATCATCCTGAGCAAGATCTTCATCCTCCTCATCTCGTTTTCGCTCTTCATAGTGAGCTGTTTGCTTGTTCTTCCTAAGCAGCTGTCTGCTTCTGCACAGATTCTCTATTTCAACTTCAAAAATTCATAACTCAAAATCCTGAACTCTTTTCAATAAACTTCCTTCTATAAACCTTTTTAAAATTGAGTTAATTTCTTACCTCAAACTTTCAGCTGAAAATTCCTTACAGTTTGGCCTGGAGCTTCTAATCTTCACCTCGAGCCCTGATTAATCCGAGATTCTGCCTCTTCTACAAATTCCTCACTTTTTGTTCTTCTTCTCTTGAAATCTTCAAGACAACTTCAAAAACTAGATTCTCTCAGCTTTCAAATGGCACCAATTTCACTAAATTTGTTCATGTAGATTGTCGAAACCAAGCTTTTGAAGTTTCTCTTCCTTTTAATATTCCTGCCGCCTCCGAGTTCAAGGATTAACTGCCACGTCACCCCATATTTAGTGCCTTCAGCCCAAACCAATAAGTGAGCTTCCCTATGTAATATGTTTTTCTTTTCCTTTCTCCACAACTCCTATAAATAACATAGATTTTCACTTATTAGATATTTAATATATCATTTCTTTGGCTAAACATACTTGTCTAGAAAATTTAGAATTCGGGGTTTACAGGGAAGAAGAAATGCACAGAGATTATAGTGGTTCAATCTTCTAGACCTAAATCTATTTCAAAAGTACGAGTCTTTCTTATTTAAGCTTTTGATCATCCTTTTAACAAAGAAACACACTCACATAAATATCACTCACACATTCACTTTTTACTCCTCTCGGTATATTTATACATGAGTTTGATCTGTTGTTTTAAACAAACACTAAAGTGAAATTAGTTATATTTTGAAAAACAGATTCTTTAATAGAAGTATGTTTTTCTTGTGAGGTGCAAGAAAGAAGCTCGAATCAACTACTTGACTTCAAGTTGAGGTAATTTTGTAGCTCAAACTTTTCAATTCTCCTTCTTGAGCTAAAAGATTAACTTTGTACCTTTCCCTTTTTCAGCTTTATTTTCCTATTGGGAGTCTACTACATTTAATTGACCTAAACAGTACTCGAGCTTAGATCGAATCACAACTTTAGTTAGGCAGTCAGCTAAGTTCTCTTCTATCATCACTTTCTCTATTCTGATTTCATTCTTTTCCACTTCATCTCTGATAAAATGCAAATGCATGTCTACATACTTTGTTCTATCATGAAATTGAGGATTTTTAGTCAGGAAAATTGTACTTTGATTATCACATTTTCTGCTTATTGTATTATGTTTAAAGCCAAAGTCTGATAGGAGTCCTTGTAGCCACACTTCTTTTACAGCTTTTGTTAATGCAATGAATTCTGCTTCTATGGTAGGTAGGGCTACTATAGATTGTAAATTTGATTCCCATCTAATAGTATTTCCTCCAAACTGAAAAAATACCCTGATAGTGACCTTCTCATTGAAAGGATCGAATCCCGCAGCGGAAGTATTTTTGTGAGAACGCCTTGCATCTCATTAAAAGATTAACTTTGTACCTTTCCCTTTTTCAGCTTTATTTTCCTGCTAGAGGTCTATTACATTTAGTAGAGCTAAATAGTACTCGAGCTTAGATCGAATCACAACTTTAGTTAGGCAGTTAGCTAAGTTCTCTTCTGTCTTCACTTTTTCTATTCTAATTTCATTCTTTTCCACTTCATCTTTGATAAAATGCAAGCATATGTCTACATACTTTGTTCTATCATGAAACTGAGGATTTTTAGTTAGGCAAATTGTACTTTGATTATCACAATTTATACTTACTGTATTCTATTTAAAGCCAAAGTATGATAAAAGTCCTTGTAGCCACTTAGCTTCTTTTATAGCTTTTGCTAATGCAATGAATTTTGCTTCTATGGTAGATAGGGCTACTATAGACAGTAAATTTGATTCCCATCTAATAGTATTTCTTCCAAACTGAAACATACCCTTTTAGTGATCTTCTCATTGAAAGGATTGAATCTGGCAGTGGAAGCATTTGTATGAGAACGCCTTGCATCCCGCAATTTGATTTTTATATAAATAGATTCATTATACTAATATATATATAAACATGTACATTACCATGCTTTGGAAAAATATTAGAACCATTCTTACGTTTGTAGATTCTCAAGCTTTACGAACAATCCTCTCGAAGTTCCAACAAATGGCTCCTCCAACGATCTTAATCACAAACGATTTCTTGAACAATCTTGAACACTACCACATCAGTAACCTCATTATTCTCTAGGATTCCAATAGAGGGATAGATCGTATCCAACTATTGGGAGAGGGAGAGGAGAAAAAGGTTTTGGAAAGTAGAAATAATTCTCTTTGTGGCTTAGGAAAAATTTTGCACAATAACACTTGTCTGTTGTGTATTGTTAGTCTCTATCTCTCCTAAAGAGGCCATGGGGAAGTCTTTATATAGAGAAGGGTTAAGTCCTTTTCCTAATCCTTTTCCTTTTCTCTTTTCCACAATTAATTAATTAATTAACACTTATTTAATTAATTAGTCCAATTAATTAATTAACACTTATTTAATTAGTTAGTCCAATTAATTAATTAACACTTATTTAATTAATTACCCTAATTAATTAAATACTTATTTAATTAATTAGCTCAATTAATTAAATAACAATTATTTAGTTTAATTTGTACATTAATTAAATAACTATTTATACATTAAATCTAATTTAATGTATATATATTTAATTATCATAAACATCGTATGTATATATGCAATACCTCTCTATTAATTAATTCTTTGTGAATCTAATTCACTTGAATTAATTAATTGAATCTTATTCAAATATTACTTTTCAATTTAATTTGAATTATAGATCATATCCATAATCAATTATATATTAATCACATTACTATATGGTTTCCTCAAATTAATTTGAATAATTTAAATTATCCCTCTTAAATATCCTCTAGTGAGCTAACAAGGAGACTTGGTGGACCTGTAGATCAGAAACTCTAACGATATGAGATTAATTGTCTAAACTCATTAACCAAGTTAATCAATATTCATTAATTGTGGGTACACTCCACTAAAGACCCACAGTTACACTCTTTTCACTACAGATATATTTTTGTGTCCATGAATATAGACCAATAACAGCAAGTTAGTTCTTCATGAGTGTTCCTAACTTCAACCGAGTTAAATTACCGTTTTATCCTTGCACTAGAAGAAATTCGGGCTTTAATGTCGGTCGACAACTGATATTAAAGATAGTGTTATTAAAGCCCTTTAATGTCAATTACCTTTAATGTCGGTTTCAATAACACAGTCTTCAATGTCGGTTGTAACCGATATTAAAGGTCTTCAGTGAAATTTCCAACCGACATTAAAGCCTGTGTTTTTTTTTTAAAATTCTTAACCGACATTGAAGACCGAATCTGTCCCTTTTTTTAAAATTCTGTTGTTGAATCCATTTTTTTGTCAAAAAGTATAACATGACATATCATCATCGAACGCTGTGGCTATGACATATTATTTATATATGGATTGCAAATCTATTACATTTAATTCACAAATTCTACTATAAAATTATAATTTAAAAGACCGTACAATAATTCAACCCTTGAAAACACAAATTACAAGTAATACAAATATTATGATTTTACAAACATTATGAGTTTACTGTCCCTTTCCACTTGGTAAATATGGATCACTTCATAATTCTTCTTGAACAGACCACCTCCCTCCCCCCCAGCTTCAGCAATGTCTGGTTGTAGGCATCTTTGTCTGACCACTGTTGTTCAAAGGATCACAAACAAAAAAATTTAAGACAAAGTATTGAAAGTGAAAACGTGATCAGAATTCATATTCAACTAACCGTGTTTATTGGAAAAGTGTATAAATGGTACATTCAAGGCAAAATTCTTTACTAGAGTTCCCCAAGAAAAAGCATAAAGAGGTTGCGATACCAAATCTTTACTCCTTTGTTGCACTTGAAAAATAATAAAATTCAATAGTTGAATAAATGAGAGAATTTTTTTTCTAAAATTGTGAGTCATCAACTAAAACTTATTGATCTGCTTCTCATCACAAAAGCCACCAGCGAAGCTATATCTATCTCTGAGCAAAAATCTTCATTCCTCCTCATTCTTCGTTTTCGCTTCATAGTGAGGTGGCCTTGTTTTTATTTGTCATATTTCTTCCATAACTCCGACGACTGTCTGTGCTTTCCCTAGCACCAGATTCTCTATATTGTTGTCCACTTATCAAAAATCTCATAACTCAAAATCCTGTAACTTTTTTCAATAGAAACTTTCCTGTCTATAACTTTTAAAATGTATCGTTATTTCTTACCTCAAACTTTCAGCTGTAAAATTCCCATAGACAGTTTGGCCATCGGGAGTTCTAAATTGTGATAACACTCGAGACCCCTGATTAATCGCGAGAATCTGCCTCTTCTACAAATCCTTCACTTTTGTCTTCTCTCTTTGAAACTCTTCAAGACAACTTCAAACCTAGATCTCTCAGTTTCACAATGGGCACCCCAACTCTTCAGCTAATGTCATGAATAGATTCCCGAAACCAAGCTTTTTGGAAGTTTCTCTTCCTTCATATTTCCTGCGCCTCCAGAGTTCAAGGGTTATTAATGCCATCCTTTTACTTCAGCCCAATTTTGCTTTTTATCAGCACTCTTAAAAGAATAATAAGTTGATGCTGTCTTCCCTATGTAAATAATGTTTTTTTCTTCCTCTCCTATTCTCAATCAACCTATACTCAAATTAATACATCATAGTTTATCAACTTATTTAGATATAATTAAATATATCATTTCTTTTTGGCGTTAAATATCATTAACTTGTCTAGAAAAATTTAGAAATTCAGTGTGTAGGTCATAGTTACAAGTTGAAGAAGAGAATATGCACAGAGATCTTAAATATATTGGTTCAAATCTCTCTAAGACTTAAATTCTAATATCATAAACGTTACGAGTACCTTTCTATTTAAATAAGCTTTTGAATCGTCATCCTTTTTACAAATGAAGAAAACTCAACATGCATAATATAATATCACATCACACATTCACTTTTTATCCTCTAGCTCTGGTCTTAATTTTATACAATAGAGTTTTGATCTGTTGTTTTATGGTATAACAAACACTAAATAGTGCAATTATTAGTATATATCTCTGTAAAAAATCCCGATTCTTATATAATGATCTAAGTTATTCTTTTCTTGATAGAGGTTGAAAGAAAAGAAAGCATCGAATTCAACTTATTCTTGATCTTTGCAATAACTTGAATCAGGTCAATTTTTGTAGCCCTCAACTATTTCAAATTCCTCTCTTGAAGATAAAAGAAAATAACTTTTGTACATTTTCACTTTCGGCTATTAATATCATTCCCTTAATTGGGAGAACAGACTCTCAACTAACATTTAATTGAACGTATAATACCAGTAATTCTGAGCTTAGGATTTCTCGAATCCAAAATAATCTCTGTTAGTTGCAGTTACTGCCTCACTTCTCTTTCTTATCTATCCTTTGCTACTTTGATTTCCATTTCTTTTCTCCACACTTTATTCTCTTAGTAAATTGCAAACTGTCATCGTCTCAACCAACTTTGTTCTAATCATCGAATTGACGGGATTTCTTAGAGTACAGGAAAGAATTGTACCTATTGATTAATTACTATTCATTTTCTGAATTATTGATGTATGTTTTATAAAGCCTCAAAGACGTCCATGATAATAGGAATCCTCTTGTAGACCCACACTTATTCCTCTTTTAGAGGCTATTTTTTTAATGCTAAATGAATTCTCGTCTTTCCCTAATTGGTTCAACAATGAGGTTCTCTAGTCTCGGTTCTGAAATATGTAGATTGAGTAAATTTGGATGTCTCCTCCAATATTCTGCCTTCCTAAAGTTAGTTTTATTCTCAAACTCGATAAAATTACTATAATGACCCTACTCGTTCAGTGAACCTTTTCTCATATGAAAGGATCTCCACACACCACGAGCGGTAAGTATTTTTGTCGACGAAACTGCTTGCATTTCTACATTAAAAAGATTAACTTTGGTAACTTTCCCTTTTTCAAGCCTATATTTCCAAGTAAATACAACCTGTAGAGTCTATTATCCAAATTTTAAGTAAGAGAACTATACATAGTATCATTGAAATTTAGAATTCACAATTCACACACCTTTTTAAGTTAGGCTAGTTGAATAAGTATCTCCTTTTCTCTTCACTTTTTACCCTATTAATACTCTCTCCAATTCTTTTCCCACGTATCCATCATTTCGATAAAACTGCCCATAGCATATGTCTTACCATACCTTGTTCCCTAATCCATTGAAACTAGGATTTTAGTTTAGGAGGCCAATTTGTAACCTTTGATTATCCATCCAGATTTAAGTAGCTCGGTAACTTTATCTGTATTCTATTTATAAGCCAACAGTATTTTTTGAATAAAAGTCCTGTTAGCAATTAAGCTTTTATAAGTTTGACCTACAGAGACTTCCTATCCCTGGAAGAACTGATCCTCAACCAAACAACTGAATCTACATTGAAATGGCAGCACATAGACCTAATGGTTTCTTTTTTGAGGTACTCTCTTTTCTTTGGAATGGAAAATCCCTTGAATTAGAATTTTTAGCTTACTTCGATAAGCTACATAACATCCAACTAAGCTGACGTCATCGATTCAAGCATGGGATAAAAAAACGAAAAAAAATGGGTTCAAATTCCATTACGACGTGAATAACTGAATGAAATAGAACTCTGTAGTCACGGAGGATCCACCATCCGTACTACCAGGCACTCACATAATACAGATGAATTCCGATAGGTGTACAGTAGACACAGAGTAAATTGATTTCCCATCTAATAGTATTTCTTTCCAAACTGAAACATTACCCTTTTAGTGATCTTCTCATTGAAAAGATTGAATCTGGCAAGTAGGATATTGTATAGAAGCCTTGGATCCCGCAATTTGATTTTTATATAAATAGATTCATTATACTAATATATTATATAAACATGTACATTACACCTGTTTGGAAAATATTAGAACCATTCTTACGTTTGTAGTTTTCAAGCTTTACGACAATCCTCTCGAGATTACATCCTCCAACGATCTTAATCACAAACTTTCTTGAACCATATTGAACACTACCACATTAGTAACCTCATTATTCTCTAGGATTCCAATAGAGGGATAGATCGTATCCAACTATATAGATAAGGGAAGGAGAAGGAAGTAGAGAATAATTCTCTTTGGTTAGGAAAAATTTATGCACAATAACACTTGTCTGTTGTGTATTGTTAGTCTCTCTAAAGAGGCCATGGGAAGTCTTTATATTGAGAAGGGTTAAGTCCTTTTCCTAATCCTTTTTTTCTCTTTTCCACAATTAATTAATTAATTAACACTTATTATTAATTAGTCCAATTAATTAATTAACACTTATTTAATTAGTTAGTTTAATTAATTAACACTTATTTAATTATTACCCTAATTAATATAATACTTATTTAATTAATTAGCTCAATTAATTAAATAAAACAATTATTTAGTTTAATTTGTACATTAATAAATAACTATTTATACATTAAATCTATTTAATGTATATATATTATATATATTATCATAAACATCGTTGTATATATGCAATACCTCTCTATTAATTAATTCTTTGTGAATCTAATTCACTTGAATTAATTAATTGAATATTCAAAATATTACTTTCAATTTAATTTGAATTATAGATCATATCCATAATCAATTATATATTAATTATTACTATATGGTTTCCTCAAATTAATTTGAATAATTTAAATTATCCTCTTTAATATCCTCTAGTGAGCTATACAAGGAGACTTGGTGGACCTGTAGATCAGACTCTAAACGATATTAGAATTAAATTGTCTAAACTCATTAACCAAGTTAATCAATATTCATTAATTGTGGGTACACTCACTAAAGACCCACAGTTACACTCTTTTACTACCAGTATATTTTTGTGTCCATGAATATAGACCAATACAGCAGAGTTACTTCTCATGAGGTTTAACTTCAACGAGTTAAATTACCGTTTTTCATCTTGACTAGAATAAGGAATGGGTCGCCAACTGATTTAAAGATAGTGTTATTAACCCTTTAATGTCATTAATTTATTTCGTGTTCAATAACACAGTCTTCAATCTGGTTGTACGATATTAAAGGTCTTCAGTGAAATTTCCAAACCGACATTAAAGCCTGTTTTTTTTTAAAATTCTTAACACGATTGAAGACGAATCTGCCTTTTTTAAAATTCTGTTTTGAATCTCTATTGTCAAATTACATACATAAATCAATATCGAAGCTGTGCTTATGACATATTATTTATATATGGATTGAATCTATTACATTTAATTCACAAATTCTTACTATAAAAAAATATAAATTTAAAAGACCGTACAATTTCCAACCCTTGATACAAAAAATTACAAGTAATACAATTTATGGATTTTACAAACATTATGATTTTACTGTCCCTTTCCACTTGGTTAAATATGGATCACTTCAAATTCTTCTTGAACAGACCACTCCCTCCCCCCAGCCTTAGCAATGTCTGGTTGTGGCATCTTTGTCTTGACCACTGTTTGTTCAAAGGATCACAAACAAAAAAAATTAACTGAAAGTAATTTGGAAAAAGATTGAAAAATCACTCTATTAGGACACTAATTCGATAATTATAACGTAGTAATATTGGAGTGGAAAATGTAATATGCAAGATCACTACATTAAGTGAGACTTATTCCTAAACAATACCGAGGGAAAAGGATAGTGAAGAAAAATGTCTAGTCTATAAAATTCTCTAAATTGACCTTGGGTTTGCCCCAGTGTCACACATTAATTCAAGAACAATTAGTCTCTCGAAAAAAGGTTATGAGAGGACATTGTTGAATTTGTTGGCACATTAGGTGATCGGCCTTATCTACAATACATACCGCAAACAACCATTTACAATATATTCAATAAACCTTAATAAGTATATCCGCCTCTTCATATAAAGTGTAGAATGAGTTTTACAACTCAAAACATATCAGGTGTAAGGATTTAATGTGGAAAGATTTCGTTCGTACGACCTAATGCTCGATTTAGGGTTGTAAGCGAGTTCAGTATAGATCCATCTATGTTCTAGTATGCTTATCAACGGAGTGTGTATCGTATATAGAGCTCTTAGTGCATCTCGTGAGGGTACTCCGAGGTTTAAATTACAACCGTTATTCGTAGAGACATCCGGCCCTCAGTCATCTGCGCACGTACTCCATCATGTATGATCAAGTATCAACGCTAAGACGCATCTTTTCAGAATTATGCTGTAATAACGACAATCATCGTATTGTGCTTTTTAGATTTATCGATCCACACCTATGCAAGAATTCCTATCATCATACAAAAGCGCAGTATTTGCTACGTCCGATTAGTGGTGTCTGGTACGACGAGATTCACGTGGTATGGGTATCCCCTAAGACCAATGTAACCTCACAATTTTATCTGATTAAGTATAGTCTAGACCTTTGATTTCAATGGTCCTGCAGTTCACTTAAGACGCTTATGATCCAAACTAGCCAATGGTGTTATGATCCTAACACATCTTTTAATAGCCAATCCGCTTAAGTTCACATGAAGAGTCATATCAACGGTTAGCTTATGTGGTATTGGATATCGTGAGGGTAAATGCCAGAATTAAATAACACGTGGACCTTTCTATTCATATAATCCGGAACGAGTGGTTAATTCAATATATTAGCAATTGAATAACTCGCACAATGCGGACCTTCGGGCGGATAGAGTACCTAAATATAGATGTTCGTCATAGGGGATACCATTATCCTATTAAACGAGATCCCACTTGGTCCCTAGATAAGACTCGTTGGATAATCTAAATGAAGTGCGTACTTAACTCACAATCCCATATTAACAAATTTTTAGAGACACAACAGTTGCTATAACTCACATAAACTAGGTCAAGTCCCCTCGCTCATAATAGCAGTATACATCTCCCCATTGCCCTATGATCAAGCCTGTGATCGGTGATATGCCCGATGCTGTGTAGACCGCAGACCAATACCCTCCTTATGTGTAAGCCCTTTGAACACTGGTTAAGTCGTTGAGAGGCCGTTATGGTGTAAAAGGAATCAGTAATGTTGAATATCTTGGATAAAATTTTATTAGATCCTACTATATCTCATCATTTGAGCGACTGTTGAGCAGCCATAAATATATCATCCTTCACACCTTCACTCTATCTCGCGTAATCCAGCAACGATGAGAAAGGCAATCCTTTGTACGGCTGCATGCTCTTTGTCAAACCTGTGACATCAAACTTACCTAGATATTTTCGATAATAAGAATTATCCACTGTAACTACAAATTCACTCAATTACTTGACAAGGATAATAGAACACATAAAATTACTGAATTAGTATGATACTGAATGGCTGTAACACATCTTACATATGAGCGGAGTGCGCATGATACGGAAGACTTACTGGAAGAGCGAAGCACCGGAGCAGAGTGCGCTATTTATGTGAAAGGTCATTATCTCATTAATCTCACTCAATTCAGTCTTGAGAGGAGGTGAGATCACTTATATGAAGCGAATCATTAAGAAATCCGTTTTAGTGAGCTGAAGGAAAGGAATGAAGATGCAGCGAAAGAGTGTAATCTATAATTGGAACCAAGCCGTAACCAAACCCTTCTTGGACAGAACGCTAAGTCATGCACGTTGAATACCTGTGGTGTTGATCAATAGACAATCCTTTTGCAAGAATACTTCGACATATTTTGTAAAATTTAATATTGTGTCCTGAGAACGGGGAACATAATCGTGTTATGTGGCGTCTACGCAGGATCACGAATACGGCGAGCGATTGACTATCTGAAATCAAGTCTCCTGAAGACAACACATATGTAGCTCGCCTCATCTCAGGATCTTTCCTCAAGTTGCTTCGGAACTGAGTGCGAGACCTCCAGCACTACGCCTTTCAGAGTTTATACTGTCATGTTGAATCTTAATCCTCTCAACTATAGCCTCCAGATCTCTAGCTCGCGACTCACCTCTTGTCACTGAAGAGTAAGGATTAATACAATTCTGTCCACTATACAGTTGTTCTAGCTAATCACGATCACGATTCATCCCATTGCTCGTACCCGAAATCTAGTTACCCAGAAAGCCAGCTACTAAGTCCTGTTGCGATGATCCTTTTTCTAGAACACTCGGATAATGACTCGCATCGAATCATCTAAAGCTGTTACACGGATCTGCTCGTTATGACTAACATCGAGTCTCAAATAGGTACACGAAATCCGGTATGATCAGACTCGAGGTAGTGTCAAGGATCATTGAATAATTGAATTCCAGATCTAGATAAGTATCGATCGTTTAGTTCAGCTATTGAGAAAGGAAATGGTTGCCATAGTTGGGACAGCTTATATCATGTCAAACTCTTTTGATTCTAACTTTGATTTCTGGAAGCTACGAAACCCTCTATTTGAGTCATATTAGATGGTCTGCCTCAAAGATTACCATTGAAGAAAAGGCAGTCTTGATGTCCATTTGCCATATTTCATAATTTCATAAAATGTGGGTCTATTTGGACAGAAGAGATCACCTGATAGACTTTTTCAGCATGTGACAACAGGTGAGAAAGATTTCCTCATTAGTCAACTCTCTCATGAAGCCTGGGTATAACCTTTAATAGTCCACGAAAGTCGATAGCCTTTCTAAAGGTTTGCACCTTTCATTTCTACACCCTCTTCTTTCGCTTAAAGCATAACCTATTCTTTACACCTATTATGGGTTTACCCATCAGGGATGGATTCAACTAAGCTTCACGCAGACGTTATTGAAGTACATAAACTTCATTTCCTGGTTCATTGGCCTTGACCTTCATTATTTTCTTTGTTCATACAAATCCTTCAATTGCTTTCTTTGAAAAGGACAACGGGGAATCCTCGACTCCCATCATTCGTGTTAATGATGTTTTGGGCTTTACCCAGTCAAACCCATGTAGTGATCCGTGGTTTCATTAACTCCTTCTTCGCTTTATGTTGAGCATAAAGTCTAAATAACCTTCTTGCGCTGGTTGACTATGACGTTTCCGAACCTCTCAACAACTCTTGTTGATCTATCGGCTTGCTTCAACAACATTTTGTTGAACCAGGCTCAGCAAAATCGTCCAGTCTTCACTAAATGAGATGCTCACGTAAAACAAGCTTCTTCTCGTGGCTTATGATCCGCTGTAATGTGTTCAATACTACCTGCTTTCTCGGAAGGAAGAGAGATAGCCGTTATAATCTAAGTAAAATAGCACACAAAATGCTATGCGTTTGAGTGTTTGTAAGTGAATACGTAACAAGAGGACAAGGGATGCGATAAAAGTATCCACCTCTCAGTTAATCCTAGATAGAGTTGGTTGTAAGCCTAACAAAAGATGTTAAACCTAATTGAAACGCGAGACAGGAGGAGGTTCCAACTTCTTTGGGTTAGTCGGCCGTAGCAACATGTGTCGTAAGCCAGCCCCAAATCCTGATAGTGGACGTAAAACTACCCTTATTTGCATCTCCATATACCCGCTCCAAAAAGATGTTGTACATTCAGATACTTCCAGAAAACACCTCTGTGTTTAAATTTGACCGGGGAACATTAATGTCAGGGGATCATTAGGAAATCCATGGTAGGAGCAGCTGCGTGCGACTGTGCCCAAGCCCTGGCTAAGACCCCATTTGACAACCGGACGGAAATCAGACCCTCTGCCACGAAGATAGCCTGGAAATACCTGTGAAGGCAACTAGAAACATCATCACTGAGACGCGGAAGCACAGTGCTCCTAACAAATCGGTCTTGTTTCTACCTAACACGTATCCTAGGAAACCCTGACATTCGCAACTGGTCCGCTAAGATTGTACCGGAGTGTGATCAGAGCCTCAAAAAGAGTTGGTCAGTCCGTGGCGGTTACGCCTTACCAATTGGGCCCAAGGATTTGAAAAGAAAGAAATACCTGAGAAAAGTAGTATGCTATCATTATTAGTTGCTGGAATATAGGGTACTGAGAGAGAGGGTATTAGAAGTGTTTGAGAAATAGTGAGGTCAAAAAATCACAACTAGCAATCAGGATCGGGTAGAAGTGTGTTATATGTAAGAGATAACATTCTTATAAGCTAATTAAGAGTCTGGTGTTATTTATGACTTCCGGAGTGCTTTATTTAACATACTTGAAACACTATAAGAGGTCAAACCCGTACGCTATCAGTACCATTTTTAGTAATCAATATTAAAGATTGCCGCTCATCAGAGAAAAAGAAAATACCAACAAACACCGACCTTTGAATAATCATCTATACATAGTCATCACGAAGTGATATTACTTATTTCTTCAATACACACACATCGAATTAACAATCAGCACAAATAATATACTTCGGACCGATGAGGAGGTGTTGGGTTACCTTTTGCACTCCTTAAGTACCTGTTCTCTAATAGAAACCTATTATATAGGTTTAACCAATGAATTAACTCCCCCCCT
>NC_052356.1:16021937-16091694 GCF_009727055.1 Benincasa hispida | reverse complement strand
CCGCCTGCTGCTTGGAAGCTTTTCAGATGCCGCCTGCTGCAGGTGCCCATACTTGCAAGTGGTGATGTGACACAATCAGCTTGGATCAATGTATCTTCTCTGCGTTGAACTCCCTCTGATGCATGGCCCATGCGTTAGGGCTTTTCCCGCGGCACTTGTCTAATGCGTTAGCGTTAATTGTCGTGTTGAAATCCTACAATACAATGCGTTAGTGCCGCGATATTTAGTAATAAAACTTCTTTTGTATGAGTTTGCTAATGTTTGAATAAATCCATGCGTTTCTTCTATAAATGAGGAGAATTTATCATTAAAAACCTTAGTTGTTCCAACTTAAGAGCAAAAATAACTTGTATTTCTACAAGTTATCACCACCCCCAAATTTGAACAATGCTTGTCCTCAAGCATTCCAAAATAATTTTTCGTTATCTCCTTTGTCTTAAGTGTGCAGAGTTCGCCTCTCATCACATTCAGTCATAAGCTTGAGATAAGAGTTTGGAAAATATAACTTAGGTTGACTCTTTTCTTAAAAGGCTAATGTTTAGTTTCAGGTGTAACAGGCCTTTTATCACAATTCCTTTCATTTCTCAAAACATTATCGTTTTTTCTAAACCAGCAATGTGTTAGATGCACTTTTTTAAGATAAATGCCGAATAGAAAAAAAATTATGAACTTACTTACCCATGCGTTGTTCCAGGTATCCCACTTTCGTTTTGGCTTGCCCCCTACGGGGGTCATGCGAACATCTAACTACGGGTGAGAACCTTTCATAACTAAACTCATATCTAATACTCATGCGTTTCAAGATATAATTTCTTCAGACTAGATAGGGAAGTTATATGGGACGCGTTGGTCTAGAAGACTTAACTTCATTTTGGCTTGCCCCCACGGGTGTCATGCGAGCATCCAACTACGGCTAAGTGCCTATTCCAACCAAACTCATGTCATTTTAAGGTTTTTCTTTTGAAGTAATGACAGAGGAGTCGCGTTTAATATTTTTCTTATTTTGTTCCTTTTTCTTTATGATGTACTCGTTTGATGCGTCTTAACTCGGATTTCCCTCATCTCCAAATTTGGAGATGAGCTATACTCATTACTAAAAGAGAAACAAAATTTCAAAAAGGCTTTGAGATTCTGAAAGGAGTTTAAGACTTAAAGCTTGCACGCGTTAGAAAGTAGACATATCCTTTTTAGAGAAGTTTAGGCTTTGTTGATTTTCCTAACACCTACTCTATACTTATAGATTTCATATAGTTGATATCATTGAGGACAGGCAGAGCACGAGACTTAGAAAATATCTAAAGAACAAAAATCAAGTATGCCAAGGTCAAATGCAAGGAACAAAATGATAGGAATTTCTCATTCATTTTCATAAATTCACATGAAGTAAACAAACGAGTCAAGCAGATACAAAAGAACAATTAAATCAAAATACAAAAATAACCAAACACCCCAAAACTCTTTTGTGCTGGCGCATCATCTCTGCATTCTTCCTTAGGGTCTTCATCCATAAAACGCAAGGGGTTTCTAAGATGGGCAGGCAATAGAGGTAGAGCAAACATTCCAACCAAGACCTGATTGATGTATTGCATTGTGTAAACAAATTAGTCTTGCATCCGTCTTGTTTGTTGCCTTAGATAATCCCTTAGAACCCGATTCTGTTGCTGAAGACCTTCGATAGACACGGCCAGTGGTCTGGGTTAATCACTGATAAAAGTTTTCAACTCTTCTAATTCTGTGCTGTGTTGAGGTGGTGTTGGTTCTTCATTTCTTCCAACTGGGTCTTCAAAATTTGCTGCGTGCTTGACCCTAGCCCAGTTGACTCAAAAATTATTGGAGGAGGCACAAAGTTCGGAATTGGACTTGGTTGGAGCGAAGGAAAGGAATAAGGGATGTCCTGATCTATATGAGTTGGTTCTTGGTGCGTTTGATCAGGACTCCCTTCTGGCTGAGCCAATGGTGAGTCATGGAAAGTAAGATTGAGGGGTGGTTGCACTTCTTCAGCCATAAGTTCAAGCTCAGCTTTATGTTCTTCGTGCTCTGAAGCTTCATCGCTGTGTTCAACAATCTAGACGCATCTTCTTTTGGGGGCGCGTTTGCATGATCGAGGCTTGGTTGCAACTTCTTTGGTAGGTAAGGCAGGTTGATGCGGTGAATCGCGAAGTAGATGCCTTACTAACTTTATGTCTATCAAGACATCGATATCTTCATGATCAACCCTCAGAAGGATGTCCCTGCGTTCACATGGTGCACAGATCAGCCATGGAAAGTAGAGTTTCCCTCGTGGCTTAGTTTTGATGGCTTTGATCTGATCCCTTATAATTTTTCCAACGTCTAAAAGGATGCACTACATGACGCAATAGGTAGCCAGGACGCGTTCCTTTGATAATGTCTCATCATGCGTTATAGGCATGATGCTCCGTTTGATCAAATAATACCACAAATTCACGTCTAGAGTTAAATTCCTGGAAGCTAACATCTTTACCCCGTTTCTCGATATTTGCCATTTGCTTCCAGGTTTCGCTACCGTCTTAACGCATCTTTTAATTAGCTTGGCATTGGCTGCTCTAAGATGTGATTTCCTTCCGCTCCGGATTACTGTCAATGTTGAACACTTCGTTTATCTTATCAACTGAGAAGCGCACTAACACCCCATAAAAAAAAAACTGTGTTCTTATCCATATCAAACTCATTATTGTAGAACATGCGGACGAGGTTGGGCCAAATACGGGTGTGCCCAACGCAGAACTGATTCCACATCAATGCGTTTATTGTCTCAGTTATGTAAATTGGCAGTGGGTGGTGTTCAGGAAAGAAGCCCTTTTCTACGAGTATGTCAATAAATTGACGCTTTCTTCCCAAAGTCTTCTTAGGTAACGCATCGGTTACCTTGTGTTTTCCTGCCGCATGCTCTTTTGCTTCCCTTGTCAGTTCTCTCAGTTCATTCTCTAATTCCCATTGGAGATCCGTCTTCCTTCGCCCTTGCCTTGCGGGCTGGTAGTCTTCCAATTCCTGCTCTAGTGCATCGTGCCTTGAGCTATTTTCATGTGTTACACCCTCAGGTCCGGATGCAGATTGCTCTTCTTCTTCTTCCTCCAATATCAATCTTCTTTTCTTTGTTACTCTTTTTTATTTTAAAATCCCTTCATTCGTGTCAAATGAGCATAGTTAAGACGCATCAGGGCCAGTTCTCCCTTCTTCTTTATCTTCTTCTTTCCTTTTTTCTTCTTCTTTCCGTTCTTCTTCTTCTAATTCCTATTCAAGCATCATAGCATACCCCTCTGCTTCATCCAACTCAAGTGATGCGTTCGATGGGCAAAACGCATCACCTACTCTTTTTCTTGACTTTGATTGAGAGACGCCAAGATCGCACCGAAAACCTCTTGCTTGTTCTGTCGAGCCAATTCTGCCAACTCTTCAAGATTGCGCTCTGACGCAGGACTGTCAGAGGGTGGTATGGGTGGAGTAAATGGAGGGGTGTCCACTAGAGTATGAGGCGTCCCAAGGGAAGATATGAGGATGGCGAATGAGGTGGTTGGCTCGACGCATTTGATTCCACTGGATAAATGGTGGCCAAGGGCTCGATAAAAAATGGAGGTGGTGGACGCACAACTAGTGACGGTGTGTTGTGGATGTAGGCTGCGAGTGGATTATGCGTTGCACACACCATAGTGATGTTAGTGATGACTGGTGGTGAGCCAGGCTTGGGGTAGAGTTTAGAGGCGGCTGTAGATGACGGACGCATCCTTGGCCCTTGGCTTGAGGGGTTTTAGGTTTAGAATGAGGGATCTTGGCCGGAGGGGTAACGATGGCTTTGGAGGCTTTGGAAGGGAGTTTCGTGGGGGATGTGGAAGGTTTCAAAACAAACGACCGTTAGGAAGAGGTGGCTCTACCGTGTGTGGGTTTGGTTTGAGTGAGGGTTTTGGTGGTTTTTCTAGGGCTCGGGGGAGGTGAAATCAAAACAGAGGACAAGGAATAGGAGTTTACCGGTGAGTCGTTCCCGAAGCTCATGGTCTAGTTCTGGCTGTCTGAAGCGGACGACATTGTGGTCGGAGAAGCTCGAGCGAATCTAAAGCGAGGGAGACGGAGAAGTTAGGTTTTTTTTTTCTTTCTTTTGTTTTAGAGAACTCGAGAGTGAAAATGAAGAAGAAGAAGGCTTTGAATCGTTGGGCCCTTTTACAGGCTGAGAGAGAATTAGTGGCTGACGTCAGAATTTCTAAAGCTGAAGAGACGTCTCAGATTTCTAAATACTCGAGTGTTTTTGTGTGCTCGAGACGCATCCCTTCAACTGGGCCATGCTTGCATCTAACACGTCCGTAATTCCCAACTCGATTATACACAACTTTTAATGAAAAACAAATAAGTTTCCACTTTTATAAAAGAAAAAACAAAGAACAATCTTAAAACCACCAAACAAATAAATCAACAAACTCAAACGCATCGTAAAATACATAATGCAAAAAGATAAGGATAGAGGAAGCGTCTCTGGAATATATGGCGATGCAAACGTAGGGATACTTCAATGCGGACCTCACTTGGCTTCGCGTAGTGCGAGAGATGACTTTTGGCGTTCCAGTCCATCTTCAAAGTAAGGCTTCACTCTCTGGCCGTTTCCTTTGAATGTGTTGGTGCCCTCTCCTCGTGTTATTTCCAAAGATCCATATGGAAAGATTGTCTTAATGATAAAGGGTCCTGACCACCTAGATTTTAGTTTTCCTGGAAACAAATGCAGACGTGAATTGAACAATAGAACTTTTTGGCCAACAAAAAGTTCTTTCTTGTTGATGCATTGGTCATGCCAATGCTTTGTCTTTTCTTTGTACAGCTTTTTGTTCTCGTACGCGTTCAATTGCCAATCCTCGAGCTCATTAAGCTGAAGTTTGTGTTGAGCGCCCGCGGTGTCCAAGTTCATGTTTAGCTTCTTAACTGCCCAAAATGCCTTATGCTTCAACTCTAAAGGTAAGTGACAAGCTTTTCCAAATACAAGAGAGTATGGAGACATACCTATAGGAGTTTTGTAAGCAGTTCTGTAGGCCTAGAGCACTTCATCCAGCCTCTATGCCATATCCTTCCACGTTGCATTGAAGACTTTCTCCAGGATAGACTTGATTTCTCGATTTGACACTTCCGCTTGACCGTTCGTTTGTGGATGGTAAGCAGTGGCGATCTTGTGCCTAACATTATATTTTGCAAGTAATTTGGAAATGATGCGATTAATAAAGTGCGTACCTTCATCGCTTATCAGGACTCTTGGTGTTCCATAGCGTGTAAAGATGTTCCTGGTAAGGAAACTTAGATACAGTGGACGCATCATTCCTAGCACAGACTACTGCTTCTACCCACTTAGATACATAATCTACTGCAAGCAGGATGTACTGTTGGCCACAGGACAAGGGGAAAAGGTTCCATAAAATCTATGCCCCAAACATTAAACAGCTCAACTTCGAGAATATTTTTCAAGGGCATTGCGTCCTTTGAAGAACTATTCCTGGTGCGTTGACAAGGGTCACATTTTTGAACAAACTCCCTCACGTCTTTAAAGAGTGTAGGCCAAAAGTATCTGCTTTGAAGGACCTTCGCTGCGATTATTTGCCCACCGAAGTGCCCTCCGTACAGAGAGGCATGACACTCAACTAATATGCGTTGTGTCTCCTCCTCCAGAATGCATCGACGCATTATGGAGCCGGGGCCTTATTTATATAGAAACAGCTCATCCCAAAAATAAAACTTGCTTTCATGAATTAATCGCTTCTTTTGCTAAGAGTTGAAGTTCCCAAGGAATTGCTTGGTGGTTAAATAATTGACTATATCCATATACCAAGGTTCCATGCCTTTAACTCTAAACAGGCTTTCATCAGGAAATGCATCCTTAATTTCACCTTCTTGGGCTTGCATTTCTTGATTCTCTAGCCTGGACAGGTGGTCAGCCACCATATTTTATGTTCCCTTTTTGACCTGGATATCAATATCATACTCTTGTAGCAGCAGCACTCATCTTATCAACCTTGGCTTCGCATCTTTTTTGCTCATCGAGAATTTTATGGCTGAGTGGTCGGTGTATATGGTGGCTGACGCACCAACTAAGTAAGATCGAAACTTTTCAATGCCAAACACTACAGCCAACATTTCCTTTTCAGTAGTGGTGTAATGTTCTTGAGAGTCATTTAGTGTTTTGGACGTGTAAGAGATGGGATGTATCAAATTACCCATCTTTTGCCCTAACATTGTTCCTACTGTCACATTACTCGCGTCGCGCATGAGAATAAAACGTTATGTCCAGTTTAGTGCTATCAGTATTCGAGCTGTCATCAACGCATACTTCAAGGTTTCAAACGCATCAGTGCAGTCTTCATTAAAGTCATAGAGTCGGTTCGCCTCTAGTAATGCACTCAGAGGTCGCGCAATCTGAGAGAATCCTCTAATGAACCGTCTATAGAAGCTGACATGCCCTAGAAAACTTCGTAAAGTTTAACATTTGATGGTGGTGGAAGTTTTGCTATGATATCTATTTTGGATTCATCTACTTCCAAGCCAGCCTTAGATACTTTGTGACCTAAGAAAATTCCTTCAATCACCATGAAGTGACATTTCTCCCAATTGAGGACCAAGTTTGTTTCCTTGCATCGAGCAAGGACAGCCTCCAAATTATCTAGGCATGATGGAATCAGTCTCCAAAGACTGAAAGTAGTCCATGAAGACTTCAACGGTCTTTTCTAGGAAGTCAGAGAAGATAGCCATCATACATCTTTGAAATGTCCCAAGTGCGTTACACAACCCAAAGGGCATGCATCTGAATGCAAATGTTCTAAAGGGACAAGTAAACGTAATCTTCTCCAGATCTTTCGGATCTATCAGAATCTGGTTGTAACCAAAATATCCATCGAAAAAGTAATAAAATGCTTTGCCCACTAGTCTGTCAAGCATTTGATCAATGAAAGGAAGGGGGAAGTGGTCTTTCTTAGTTATTGGGTTGAGTTTCCTGTAATCCATACAGATGCGCCAGCCCGTGACAGTCCTCGAGGGTATGAGTTCATTATTGTTGTTGACTATCACGGTCATTCCCCCTTTCTTAGGAACGCATTGGACTGGACTTACCCAGCTACTTTCGGATATAGGATAAATAACTCCTGCGTCTAACCATTTTAGAATTTCTTTCTTAACCACTTCTTTTATTATGGGGTTCAGCCTTCTTTGAGGCTCGATTGACCTTGACTTCCCTTCTTCCAGTCTAATCTTATGCATGCAATAAGATGAACTAATGCCACGGATATCCGCATGCGTCTAGCCTATTGCACGCTTGTGCTTTTTCAGCATCTGAAAGAGAGATTGCTCATTAGGCTCTGTAAGATTTGTGGAAATGATCATAGGTAAAGTGTTGTTGGTTCCAACGAATGCATATTTCAAGTGTCCATGTAACTGTTTCAACTCGAATTCTGGTGGTTCTTCAAGTGATGGACGCATTGGTTTTACGCTCACTCAGACTTGGCGGCTCTGATTCTTTCAGGTTCTTCTCCAATGCGAGGACCTCACATACATGAGTCTCTTCTTCAGGCAACTCAATACTGTTTAGTTGACAATCTTCACTATCTGGGAACTTTAATGCATTGAGCACATTAAACTTCACCTCTTCATTGTCCACACGCATAGTTAGTTCGCCTATATGCACGTCAATTAAACTTTCCCAGTAGCTAAGAAGGAGCATCTAAGGATAATTGGTACCTTCCTATCTGCTTCATAGTCCAAGATAATAAAGTCTGCTGGGAATATGAGATTGTCAACCTTCACTAAAACTTCTTCAATCTTCCCTTTTGGGTACTTAATTGTTCTATCAACAAGCTGAAGAGTAACAGAAGTAGGTTGTACTTCGTCAATCCCCAATTTCTTAAAAATTGAAAGTGGCATGAGATTAATGATGGCTCCTAGATCGCATAATGCATGACCCACATCCAATCCTCCTATCGAACAAGGAACTGTGAAACTCCCAGGGTCCTTCTGCTACTTTGGTAGACTGTTGTTTACTAACGCGTTACACTCCTGTGTTAGCGCTATTACTTCCTTCTTGCTGAATTTTCTCTTCTTTGTCAAAATGTCCTTAAAAAATTTGACATATGTTGGCATCTGCTCCAAAGCCTCTATCAGTGGAATGTTGATATGTAGCTGCTTTAGGAGCTCAAGAAAGCGCTTGAATTGTTGTTCATCATTCTTCTTCATCAGACGCCTAGAAAATGGTGCGTTCAAAGTCACTTCAGGCTTTCCCTCATTAGACATACTGGGTTCTGAATGGCTTGTAGTCTCGGGCATTCTTTCTTCCTGACCATTGAACGTATGATGCGTTCTTTCAAAGGACTGTTATTTATTGAATTCATTCGTTTTTCTTCAAGAGCTTTTCCACTTCGCAACGTCACCACGTGACATTGCTCCTTTCCATTATTGTTCCCAGGTGTTTCAGTTTTGCTAGGTAGAACTCGAGGGTGCCTGGTGTTCAACTCGCTCGCTATCTGCCCTACCTGGATTTCCACGTTTCTGATAGATGCCCCCTGCCTTTTCAGCAACGCGTCATTCTAGGCTATGTACTCCTTCAACAAGTTCTCATGCGAAGCTCCTGAGCTCGACGCCTGTCCTCCTCTATTAAAAAGCTGTTGATGTTGCTGATGCGTTTGTTGAAATGCAGGCAGCGGTCCATTTCTTTGCTGATGGTTCGCCCCTGGGTGGTGCTCCTAATGATTTCCTCCTGTCCAAGAAAAATTTGGATGGTTACTCCATCCAGGGTTTTATGTATTAGAGAATGGGTTGTTTTTTATGAAGAATACTGACTGACGGTTTTGTGGACATTCAACATAGGAGTGAGGATCTCCACAGCCCACACAGCTAAACGTGGGTTGCCCAAACGCCTCTATCTGTTTCACCTTCTGCTGATTTGATGCATTTCCCAGCGATATGTTCTGCAGAAGGCTGATCATCGTAGCCACTTGAGCAGAAAGTGTGGCTATTGCGTTGGCATCAATAGAATTAACGTTCTGAGATCTCTTCTTCCTGTCAGCTCTTCCATCATTCGTATCATCCACTCATTCCATATTGTGTTTAGCAATGCGGTATAGTATCTCTTTAGCCTCAGTGTAAGATTTGCCCACAAGTTCACCAACTACTGCTGCGTCTGCTGCCATCTACGATGCTCTATTCAGTCCTCCATAAAACGTCTCCATTTGGATAGTTAAAGGTAGTCCATGGTTCGAGCAATTCTTGACCAAGCCCTTAAAATGATCCCATACGGCGCTTAAGGTCTCAGCATCTTCTTGTTCAAAGTTCATAATCTCCCAATGCCTCCTCGGGTTGGTGGTAGATGGGAAGTATTTTTGCATAAATTTTTCCACCAACTTCTCCCAGGTGGTGATTTCACCAGGCTCTAGAGAGCTCACCCATTGTTTTGCATCATCATGAAAAGAATAGGGAAACAAGGATAGCCTGATCGCCTCTGGGGTGTTTCCAGGAATCACAAATGAATTACATGTTTCCAGGAAATGCTTCATGTGGGCGTGAGGATCTTCACTACAACCACCCCCAAATTGTCCAGCAGACTAGAGCATTTGAAGCATAACAGATTTCATCACGAACCTAGTTCCATCTGGCATTAGGTATATGATTCCTGGAGAGAAATCATACAGTACAGGGGACATGTACTCCCTCATGGGACGCGTGCTGCTATTCACCATCAGGATTGGATTTTGTGCAGCATGAGCTAGTTGTTGATTTTCCTGTTCTTCTGCCATTGCTCGTTGCGTGTTCTGTTGTTGAGAAATTGCTGCCTCAACCTCCAATGACGTTTGGATCGGTTTCTACACCGGAAGGTCCTTTCAATCTCGGGGTCGTATCTGAGTTCAGGAGTGCTCTCCCTACTCATAAACGTTCATAAGCTTAGGCTTAACTCATAATACTTCCCTCGACCGAAGTGTTCCTACAACAGATACAAATGAAATTTCTCGTTAATTTTGTTTCTGAATACCCGGCAACGGTGCCAAAAACTTGTTGGGATAATTTATGGACGCGTTTTGTTTTGTTTTATTTTTATCATTTAAGGACGGATGGGTTTGAACATGAAATCATGCGTTAGATATAATTGATGTGTTTGCTCCCATGCATCTGAGGTCATGTGTCAGAATGATGATACGTTAATCTTAGCATGCAATGATCACACATTTCTATCACAAGTTTTCTTGCGCTTGCGCCAAGTGTAACACAAACGCAAGTTTCTCGGGTAATCCGAGGTCGAACATGGGTACTTGTCACTTAATAATATTTATGAGATGATGCATTTGAGGCAATGAATAAGAATAAAAATAAAGTGAAGAAGGTTTAAATGTTTTACACACTACTTCTACTCCTAACTAAACAGATTGAGCAACAGAAGACTTGCAATGAGAATAAGTAGAGACACAACAACCAATAACGCATAGTAATGTTTACTATCTTAAATCGCCCTAGTAATCCCAGTTCGTTGCACTAACGCATCACACCTCTAGGTGGTTAGCAGCATGACTATATCTCTATAGTGCATGGTTGCGTCGAGCATAAGATTGTGCCTATCTCTAGGAACAATACGAACCTTGCTTAGAGCGTTCCATCCCTTACCTTCTCAGACAATTAGATGTGGCTATTTAACTTATTGACAAGCAATGCAACACCCCATAGACAAGGATTACCACAGCCTTTCACCAAGAAAAGAGGATTGACTCACTTATACTTGCACAACGCACACCTCTCGGTGGGTTACTACATGCGTCCTATCTCTAGACTACATGATTAAGCATGCGATTGACTTTGATAAATAAATGTTGAAGAAAAATTATGATAGAGATGAAGATGATGAAGAAGACGATAATGAAGGAATTGAGATTTTCATTGATCACCAAATATCTTAATATCTCAAGCTAAAATATAATACAATAATGAGATTAGAAGGGAGATGAAGGACTCTGCATCAAGGCTGCATGGTTGAATTGTGGAGATGTCTCTCTCGAGCTTTATCCCCGGCGAATGCTTCGATCGTCACTCGGTCTGGGTTGTGAAGATGAAGAATTCTCACTGGAAGTCTCTTTTAATCTCTCATCTGTGATCACAAACTTCTGCCTTGAGACAGAAGCTCGAATGTTTCAAAATGAAGGTCTCAAGAGCTATTTATAGAATTTGGAAGCCGACAACTGTAATGATGAAGGTATGGCTCACTACTGCTTTTATCGCAGTATGGGCATTGTCACATCGCCTTATCTTGTTGATACTCCCACGGTATGCGTCCAAGCTAAATTTAGCTAAAGTTATCAACGTGTTCTACCCATCTTGCGATCTTCTATTATGCTTGTCAATCCATGGCCGCAATCTCTATTTGTTCACTGCATTCTCCATTCGTTGGACGCATGTGATTACTGCAACTTCCATGCAGTGGACACATGGGGTTGCCGTCTGCGTGCGTCTTTTGCGGTCGCCCGGCTTCAGCGCATGCGTTTGTTTGTGATTGCTTATTACAAACGCATGCGTTTAATTCCTGCGATAGCTACAACAATAGACACTTTGGCACAGAATAACGCATCATATTGGGTTAGTGAGGTTTTAGGTGCTTATCGATGCAAAACTCAATTTTTCAATAATTCTAAGTATTACCACTGTGTTTTCTACCTCTTAGCCCTCATAATTCTAAATAAAAGGCTTATAATAATTGGCATTTCTGCCAGTTATCAATAATTAACTAATTTTTCCACGTTCGGATGTGGGAGTGGGCTACGTTGGTTATGGTAACCGGCGGGTTAAAAATGAAAAATGTTTTCATTTTTCACAATCGTTCATTTAGTAATTTCGTCCGCCTGCAAAAGAATTCGTGAAAACGATCGCGAGAACCTATATGATAGAATCTCGTCTGTCTAAACGATCGTCTACCTCACGATTTCTCAAAACGATCATATACATTTTTCTTAAACGATCGTTCAACCTTTCATACACGATCACGTAGCTCATCTATACGATAAGCATCTTCACTATACGATAGCATTACCTCATTTCCCACTTGCTTATTGTCTACACGATGCGTTATCCTCAGTCCTCTACCAAACTCATCAATGCCCACTATTTGGGTTTTCACTCCGAGGATTCCTGGGTTTCACTTATGGTAGTGTTGTCCCCGCTGCAATGTTCGTGTTCGTACTGATCGTGCTATTGCAGTCGACATATAGTCGGGTGTTGGTAGATCCGTTCGAGGATTTCCACTGTTTAGGTTTCAGACGTTCAAACAGAGTCTTCAACTAGTATGAACCCTTTCCCTGTTACTTATTATGTTATGAGCATGCCGATAATTAGGTTTATATGCATAACTGTTTGTGTTGAATGTATATCTTTTGTATTTCGGTCACTGTGAAATCGGAGCGATCTGAATCTGGTCATGGAACTCTCGGTATGAGATCCTTCAATTGGTATCAGAGTCAAGTTTCTGATACTCTGATTTCATCTATTGCAACAAAATTAAATATACATTCATGGTGGGTGCATTTCTACGTTGTTTTAATTATTAAATCTACTGTAGATGTGCCGGATTAATGGATGTTTTTGGGATGAATAGCCTCAGCTTGTTTAATTCCTTTTACATTTGCGGTTGTTTGTAAAGGCCCCTGCATTTTTGGGCATAAATAATCGTTATCGAGTTTGTATTCAAAGTGTTTGATGTCCTGAGTCGTTCGTCGAAGTTCTGGGTAAGCGTTGTGGCTCTTCGAGGAAGGAGGCGATCTAAGGTTGATCGCATCGTGCAGAAGAAGTTCTACACGATCGTTATCCATCGCATCGTAAAGATGAAGGAGTATGTGATCGTGGTTGAACGAATCGATTAAACGATAAGGTATGTGATTAAAAGTTGGTCGTATCATGTTGACGATCGGGCACACGATCGCTGGATATCGTTTAATGCATGCACGCTAGACGATTGTTTAGGTCAGCAAGCTTCATCACTTAGTAACTGACTAAACAATCGCTTAGCATCACAAGGTAAATCGTTTAACAAGTTGCACGCATCGGTTAGATGATGAGACCCTCGCATATCGTTTAAAGTGCGTTAGACGATCGCTTAGGTCAGCAAGCTTCATCGCTTAGTAACTGACTAAACGATCGTTTAGTAACTAAAGATAAATCATTTACCTATCGTCGTGCTACACGATCGCATGGACGATCAGGCTTCGTAGCCTCGTCATCATCTACGCAATCGTTTGCTTATATTCCTATCGTCTAGTGCGCACTGAATGATCGTCTACCTGCTGGTGATTGCTACATGATGAAGACCTCCTAATGATTCAAGACCCGGTTCGCCTATGAACCGGTTTGCTTGATGAAAAATATAATAGATAGGGTTTTTCATTTCGGTTTTTTTTATAAAGGCTCATCTCGGTCCATTAATCGTTTGTTTAATACATGCGATGTATGTTTTATATGTCATATGGTATAAACATATAGTAAATCCCACCTTCGGTTATGCAATGATCATGCATCATCTCTTTATTGTAATTGTTATAATTTAGAGAAGTATGATTTAATTATGTAAGAGCATGCTCATGCATCATATAATATAAGAGTTACATTTATGCATGCATAAAAAGCATTGACATGCATCATCTTTATATTATAATTGTTATAGTATAAGGGTGAATGATAGCATGTTTTGCTTAGTTATTACGCGTTATGTAAAAGTTATATAGTAATGGCTGGACATTGCATGAAGCATGACACATAGGTTATTTTATAAATGTTATAAACGCCTTGTTTTACGCAATGTTTTTTAGTTGTTTATTTTTAAGAGTTAAATAGAAATTAGAACTAAAAGAAATAAGAAAGACATGCATGCTCAGTTTAATTCATGTTTTATAATGTTTAAAACTTGGATCACATAGACCTAAGATCACGGTTCTAATATGATTAGCAACCCTAAGGCTTTAATCTTTTAATCAGTTTAATAGGATTAAATTGGCTAATAAAAGGTTAAAGTGTAGCAAATCTATCTATAAGGGACTTTTTGTCTAAAGTGGGTTTTGTCTAGGCTGGGGTATTTAAGTTGACGGAAACGTAACACCCCTACCTGGGAACTTACCTGGAAAGGTAAATTAGATAGATTTGATGCATGCATGCAAGTTAAGGACAGTCCATTAAAGAGTTTAAATGTGACTATTTGAACTTGTTTATATTTCATAAACAAACGTTGTTTATGAGCAGAATTTAAAAGGAGTACTTAGACTAAATTAGTAGCTGGATTGTCTAGGTTAATGAATCCCTAGGTAGAACATTCAGTGGGAGGTACTTGGGGCATAAGATGCTTCATTTAAACCTTTCACTTTTCCCCTAAATAATCCACACCATGAGATCTATCCTCGACCTCGCGGCACCTTTAGCGTGTTCCCCCAACGGATGGTGTTTGGGTAGGTCAATATCAAGGTGGATGGAAAGAATGTTCATAGTAAGTGGGAGTGGGAATTGCGACAACATATTCCTCGGACTCCCTTGTTAGGTTGAATAAAGTTATTGCGCCTCGCCTCGAGGTACCCTGGGAGTGTCCCCCTAAAGGATGGAAGTTTTGCGCATTTCTTTATTTGATCTCCTGAAATAGGATAAGGTAACTTAGTCTCTTCTCCTAATCTATCTTTTCCTTATGGTAAGCGCATTAGGGCGGGACTCTGGCATCGAAAACAAGGGGTTGCACTTACACGAAATAGTTAAAGGTTAACGATTCTGGACCGAAAAATGGTGGTTGTTAGGTTCAGTTCCAAGAGTTGGTTCTGCCTAATGGTTGAGAATGTCTTATCCCAGTGAAGGGGCAATTGATCACCCCACCGGTGGCATTTGTCCCGACTCACTAGGGCATCATTGCAAAATAGAAGTCTATAACTTAGGGTACTTGAAACTGTTTTGCAAATCTAATTGGTTTAAAAGTGGTTTAGCAAAATCTAATAAAGTTTTGATCGTATTTTTAACAACTTTTTCAAATGGCAATAACCACCTTATCGTTGTTAAGCGTCGAAAAACTAACCGGCGATAATTTATCAACATGGAAACATATGATCACAACGATTCTAATCATCGAGGATCTCATGTTTGCTCTCACGAAGGCTTGTCCTCCTATTCCGGCTCCAAATGTCACTCGAAATGTTTAGGAGGCATATGAGCGATGGACAAGGGCGAATGAGAAGGCCCGAGCCTATAACTTGGCAAGTCTTTCTGACGTCTTGGCCAAGAAGCATGGGCCTATTGGTCTCAGCTCGTGAGATCATGAAGTCCCTGCAGGGGATGTTAAAACAACCGTCTAAACAGCTTATGAGGCTCTTAAATACATATTCAACTCCAAAATGCAAGAAGGCACCTTTGTTCGTGAACATGTGCTAAACATAATGGTCCACTTCAATGTGGCGGAGTTGAATGGATCTACTATCGATGAGGGGCAGCCAGGTTAGCATAATTTCTACATTCTTTGCTAGAGACCTTCCTGTATTTGTTAGTAATGTTGATTCTTTAACAAAAGTGAAGTAGAACCTTACAACTCTCCTCAACGAGTTGCAGACATACCAATCTTTACTTAAAATTAAAGAGATGCAGAAGGGTGAGGAAAATATTGCTTCATCCTCCAGGATGTTCCATTTGAGGTTCGACCTCAGGAACGAAGTCTGCACCTTCCTCTTCTAACTCTACAAAGGGGAAGAAGAAGAAGGGTGGTAAAGGAAAAGGGAAGGCACCTACTAACCTACCGCCTGTCACCCCGAGGAGGCGTCCACCAGTTGCTAAGGGAAAGTGTTTCCATTGCAACCAAGATGGAGATTGGAAGAGGAACTATCTTCGTTATCTGAAGGAGAAGAAAGCAGTCAAGGCTAAGGCCAAGGCAGATAAAGGTAAATGTGATTTACTTGTGCTTGAAACTTGTTTAGTGGAGAATGATGATTCTACCTGGTTAATTAATTCAGGCGCCACTAACCATGTTTGTTCTTCTTTTCAGGGGAGTAGATCTTGGCGATAGTTGGAGACTGATGAGATGACGATGCGAGTAGGCACCGAGTACATCGTCTCAGCTGTGGCAGTGGGAGGACTCCAGATAGCTTTACAGAATAGGTTTTTGATTTTAAATGACGTATATATTGTTCCTGAACTAAAAAGGAACCTTATTTCTATAAAGTGTTTATTGCAATATAAATACACTGTTTCTTTTGATTTGAATAAAGCATTTATTCATAAAGATGGTGTTTTTATTTACACAGCAAATCTGGAATCGAATTTATATGTGCTAAGGCAGTTAGCCATTAATTCCCTCCATAATACTGAAATGTTCAGAACTACTGTAACTCAATCAAAACGTCGACGAATTTCTCCAAAAGAAAATACCCAACTTTGGCATCCACGTTTAAGGCACATAAATCTCAATAGGATTGAAAGATTGGTGAAGAATGGACTTCTAAGTGAGTTAGAAGAAAATTCTTTACCTGTGTACGAATCTTGCCTTGAGGGTAAGTTGACTAAACAACCTTTTACTAGAAAAGGTTCTAGAGCCAAGGAGCCTCTTGAGTTAGTGCATTTTGACCTTTGCGGTCCTATGAATGTCCGAGCCTAAGGTGGCTATGAGTATTTTATCAGTTTTACTGATGATTACTCTAAGTATAAGTATGTTCATCTTATGCAACGGAAGTGTGAATTCTTTAAAAAATTCAAAGAGTTCAAGGCTGAAGTTGAAAACGCATTACATAGACGGATTAAAACATTTCGATCGGATTGAGGTGAAAAGTTTTTGGACTCGACATTCCAGGACTATTTGATAGAACATGGAATCATTTTCCAACTTTCAGCGTTGGGTACACCTTAGAAGAATGGTGTAGCGGAGAGGAGAAATAGGATCTTGTTAGACATGGTTCGCTCGATGATGAGTTACGCTTCCTTACCAGACTCGTTTTGGGGTTTCGCAGTGGAGACTGCGGTGTACATACTCAATTGTATTCCCTCCAAGAGTGTTGCAAGAACACTTCTGAAGTTATGGAACGGGTGTAAAGCTAGTTTACGTCACTTCCGCATTTGCGGTTGCCCTGCAAATGTGCTTGAGGCTAATCCCAAAAAGTTGGAACCACTGTCGAGGTTATGCCTCTTTGTAGGCTACCCCAAAGGTACACGAAGGGGTTATTTTATGATCCGATGGAAAATAGGGTGTTTATTTCAAAAAACGCTACTTTCCTGGAGGAGGATCATATAAGAGAGCACAGTCCATGAAACAAAGTCGTGTTGCGTGAGCTTTCTAATGAAACTACTGAAACTTCAACAAGAGTTGTTGAAGAGCCTCCTACATCACCAAGAATTGTTGATGGGACTTCATCCACTAGGTCGGTTCCACCTCAAGAGTTGAGGGAACCTCAATGTAGTGGGAGGGTTGCGAACCCACCCGTTCGCTATCTAGGTGTCACGGAAATCCTTGCTATGATAGCAAGTGGCAAGTTGAGGATCCGTTGTCTTATAAGAAGGCAATGGAGGATGTTGACCAGAATGAATGGGTCAAGGCCATGGATCTCGAGATGGAGTCAATGTACTTCAACTCAGTATGGGATCTTGTAGATTCGCCAGATGGGGTTCGCCCTATAGGTTGTAAATAAATCTACAAGCCCAAACGGGGTGCTGATAGGAAGGTACAGACCATCAAGGCTCGACTTGTGGCAAAAGGTTATACCCAGGTAGAGGGAGTTGACTATGAAGAGACTTTCTCGCCTGTTGCCATGTTAAAGTCGATCCGCATCCTCCTATCCATTGTAGCTTATTATAATTATGAGATCTGGTAAAATGGACGTCAAGACGGCCTTTCTGAATGGAAATCTTAAATAGACCATTTATATGGTGTAACCCGAGGGATTCATAGTCCAAGGTCAAGAGCAAAAGGTTTGCAAACTGAATCGGTCCATTTATAGATTGAAACAAGTGTCTCGATCTTGGAACATACGGTTTGATACTATAATCAAGTCGTATGACTTTGACCAAAGCGTTGATGAACCTTGTGTCTATAAGAAGATCATCAACGCTTCAGTAGTCTTCTTAGTGTCATATGTAAACGTTATCCTACTCATTGAGAATGGTGTAGGTCTACTAACTGCAGTTAAGAACTGGTTAGCGACCCAATTCCAAATGAAAGATCTGGCAGAGGCTCAGTTTGTCCTAAGTATACAGATCTTTCGGGATCATAAGAACAAAGTGCTAGCACTGTCTCAGGCATCGTACATTGACAAGATGTTTCTCAAATACTCGACGCAGGACTCCAAGAGAGATCTACTGCCATTCCGGCATGGAGTTACTTTGTCTAAGAAAATGTGTTCTAATACGCCTTAAGAGGTTGAGAAGATGAGACAGGTCCCATATGCGTCTGCCGTTGGCAGTTTAATGTATGCAATGCTCTGTACTCGTCCAGACATCTACTACGTTGTGGGCATAGTCAGTAAGTATCAGTCTAACCTAGGCCAGAGTCACTGGACCGCAGTGAAGAACATCCTCAAGTATCTTCGGAGAATAAGGGACTACATGCTTGTGTTGGTTCAAGGGATCTGATCTTTACAGGATACACAGATTCTGACTTTCAAACTGATAAGAACTCTAGCAAGTCCACATCAGGGCCAGTCTTTACTCTTAACAAAGGAGTTGTAGTGTGGCGAAGCACTAAGTAGGGGTGCATCACCGACTCTACTATAGAGGCGGAATACGTAGCGGCTTGCGAAGCTGCTAAGGAGGTCGTCTGGCTCAGGAAGTTCTTGACAGACCTGGAAGTTGTTCCAGATATGCCTAGTCCATTACTCTCATTGTGATAATAGTGGGGCAATGGCGAACTCCAAGGAGCCAAGGAGTCATCGGTGCGGAAAACACATAGAGCGGAAGTATCATCTGATCTGCGAGATAGTGCATCGAGAGGACGTGATTGTCACGCCGATCGCTTCAGAGCATAATGTTGTTGACCCGTTTGTGAAGGCTCTCACAACTATAGTATTTAAGGGTCATCTACGAAGCATGGGTCTGCAGGATCGCCTGCAGCTGGACTAGAGCAAGTAGGATATTTTCTTGTACTGGGCTTTTATGCCCTAGTTTATTGTTTTGTACTAAGTTTTTGTACACCCCACTTCTCTTTAGGACAAGTGGGAGATTGTTGGGGTTGATGCCCTAAAGTCTCGTGTCCAATAGTTTGTAAACAGTATGTACGAACACTTGTGATGTTAATATATGATATTTACTTCACATCTTGTATTTTGCTCGGTTATTTGTTTTATTTGCTTTACCACAAACCAATAAACATAAAATCTCTGGTTATCTATATGTGACTCAAGCATGTATGTGGTGACATACAAGTGGATCATGTCTTCAGTGATAACCAAAATGGTCTGTAGTATATGGAAATAGGAGGGAAACCTTATCCTTGTAACGTTTAGAAAATCAGTGTCTATACGATAGTGACTGCACGATTGCTTACATATATGATATTGCTAAGCGATCGCATACCGAATACACCATCGCACGCTATTATCTAAACGATCGTTTACCTTTTCCTTAAGCGATCATTTAGCTCCCGGTATTTACTAAACGATCGTATAGACGATCGCTTAGTTTTTCCTACGCGATCGTTCGGACAATCAATCACCCTTTTTCCTACACGATCGTTTAGATGATCGTTTACCTTTTCCTACACGATCGTATACTTCATATAAACGATCAAGCATCTTGTCTATGCGATAGACAACTGCATCTCCCACTTGCTTGATCATTGTGTACGGTCTTTCTTCCTCTTTCCCTCTACCAAATCCGAATAAAGCCCACACTTTGGATTCTCACTCCAAGAATACTGAAGGCACTGAGTGGTGTTGTCTTCTCCGTTTTCTTCTGTCCGAGTGGTGATTGTTTGAGGTAGACGGTTGGGATTCAGACCCGATGTGAAGAAGAAATCTTCATTTGTTATGATTTCTTGATCTCTTTAGCATCATGAAAGTATGTTTGAATGTATATGTGGTAATTCTGTCATAATGAATTGGAAAGATCCGCTTCCGCTCGTAGGTACTCTTGAATAAGAGTTCCTTCACTATAAACATACTTAATGGTTTCATGTCGAACAGACAGTGGGCATTACCTCATGTTTTTTATTAAGTACATCGGATATACTTGCTAAGATATAAGCTCGAGAATTTTTGTTAGCCCTAACCCACCGATCATAGATGTCCCGAACATTTTAGTTCGCTATTGTACTGGGAATTAGAGGTCATTCCTTTGCTAACACAAACCTTAAATCATCCACAACTTGTTGGATCGACATCAGCACACAGTGAAAGAAATTGGGATCCATAAACACTCTAGTTCATTAATTTTAATTGAAAAGAAATATGCTAAAAACAGAGTATAATGGGTTTTATGAACATACCTTGGCCGAACCAACGAAATCTCTATTTTCAGTGGCAAAATCCTCTGAATCCTTATGTATACCACTATAAGATCTTCCCTACTATCCTCTTCGTACTCTAAATTGAGTTGTGGAACTTAAAATAAGCTGGAATCAAAGAGAATATGGAGAAAACTCACTGGACAGAACCCATTGAAGAACACCTTCTTCATCCAAATTTTTTAGCAAAAATTCAGTCGGTTCTCCTTCCCTTTCTTCACTCCAATCTTTTCAATATATTGCAGAATATCATGCAAAGAGAAGTACTGCATGGGATGCAGTTCATGCTTGGAGTAAATCAAGGAAGTGGTGGTGGGTTCTTTGTAAGTTACTTGAAGATGAATTGAAAAACCCATTTTTTCAAGTTTTGTGTAATTTTCAATTTCCAAAATTCTTTTTTATTTTAAAATCATATTTAATTTCTAAAATCAATATTCATTAATTTTAAAAATTAATTTCAAAAATTAATTTTCTAATAAAATTAATAAATAATTATTTAAATAATTTAAATAATTTAATTAATTTAATATCTAATATTAAATTAATTTTTACACAAATTTATCTTCATATATTTTAATCATAATTAAATCTATTTTTTCCAATTCTGTTTGATTCTAATTTGAACGTTTCAAACTTATCACACTACTCTAGAGCTAATCCATTTTCGAGCTAGTAGGGGGCCTCATGGACCTACAGATCATGGGCTCAAACGATCCGAGATTAATCGCTAAACTCATTAGATCGATCTAACCCACATTCATTAACTAATGGGTCACTCCACTAAAATCCATAGTTGAACCCCTCACTATAGATATATTATGCCCACTCGATATAACCATGATTAGTAAGTTAACCCTTCACAGGTTACTCGTAATAACGGCTGGGTCAAATCTTTGTTTTGCCCCTCAAATTACCTCTTATTCCTTAAGTCCCCACTGATCCCCTAATGAACAATTGTTTTGTGATCCAATCACAAAACCAGTCCCTCTCATTGGATGAGAGGGCGGATCCCTTGTTCAGCCCAGAATCAGCACTTAAGAGAACAAACCTCTCTACTATCCCTAAAGCGGGTAGGAGTGAATTCCCTCTTGCACCCTATGTCCCCAGCTATCTATCCAGTCTTACCCCTGAAATGGCAATCATATTGGGTCGGCTTTGTTGAGTTAACCCCCACCTATGAAAATCTAAGGGCAATCCCAAATAAATAGGAGTTTATAGTTAACTCAGGATTAAGGTCAAGTTACCTAGGTCATCGCTTTAAAATAGTCAGTCTTAAATAGTAAACAGCATTACAAAGTAAGAGTGACCCATTTCGTGATCCGATCTTGTACAAACTCTTTTGCACAAGGACACCCCCACTCCTCATGTCCAACATGAATGAATTAGGATCACTGCGTTTGTAGCACTTTACAACTCCTTGTAACAACTACAGAGCAAGCCGTATCCAATAATGTTACCAGAATAAGGTACCCAACCTTATTCATGTACTATAGATCATTTTGACTATTTACTCGAACCTGATCAACCTTTATGTCTCCACATAAAGCTCAAGTACTCATCCAATAGTCAATAGACTTTTAGTTTTATTGGATTTCTATTCAAACAATAGATCTATTCAATAACACCTTTATTAAATTTTTAGAATAAGTTCCATTGTTTACATACCACGAGTTTTAGGACATAAAACCCAACAAACTCCCACTTGGACTAAAACTCTAGTGGTAACTTATACATCCGATATATAAGACTGAGTTTCTGAGTTTTATAGAGAAATACAATAAACTAGAGCATTCCATACCCATCTTTTACAATTTGATATCTCTATACCCGATATTTCTCCCACTTGCCCTAGGTTATTTGGTATTCCTAGTCCTGCTAGATAATTCTCAAACACTTTAGCCGAGAGAATTATTGTAAATATTTTAGTATACAACAGGCTTTAGATAGAACTATAAGGGGATTGCATCTTAATCTCAATAATGGCCAAGAAGCACACTTTCCTCCCAGTACATTGAGGTACTCTCAACTCTTTGAGCAAGATGTATCTAACCTGTCTCAACAACTCTATGTTAACAGTCAGATCTAGAAATCTTTAAACTTTCTATATTTTGATCTAGCCATTTAGATATCTGAATATCTACAAATGACATTTAACAATTTGATTCTCAACAAAGGTTGCTAGAATAAACATAATTTTTGAAAATGAACATTTCATTTATCACAAAAATATATACAATTTGTTCTATACAAGTTTTAACAATTAAAAACAAGTAACAACTTCTCCCACTAGATGAGCTGAGCAAATGGTCCCAGGGTCAAGTTAGCCTGATTACCTTTTCTCCGCTCTCTTCTCGACAAGATATCGAGGGCAGTGTCTCCTTCAGTACCCTTCATCATTGTAGTGGAAACATTTTCCTTTGCAATGCTATCTTTGCCTTTCAATTCAGTAAGCTTCTTCTTCTTTTTCCCTATGCCCTTCTTCATAAGAATACTCTTACTCCTTGAAGAGGAAGCAACTTCAAGCTTGGAGGACATTCCTCACTTCTTGGCAGTAGTAACATTTACTTCTGGCATCAGACCCTTTGTTCTCAACATTGTCTAGTAAGCCTATAGCTCATTCAGCAAAATAGTCAAATTTTATTCATTAATGAATTTAGAATTGCAGAAAACTCTTCAGAAGAGATTCTAGAATAAAACCAACTTGACTTCCCTTGTTCATGACAACATCGTTTACTAACTCCAAATAAATTACAAATTCTAGAGCACAATATAAGCTCATCAAACAAGAGCCAATTACAAATTTAACTTGGAAATCAAAGAGAATTCTAATGCCAAAGTTGAATTTAATTCATATCAGTCACATATTCAAACATGCTTAGAAATTCACTCACCAAACTCAAACTAATGATAATTAAGTGCTTAAATCATGCTCTGATACCAATTGAAGGAGTAATCTAACATGCAACGGAACAAATCAGAATCAATAAGCACTATAACTACTCTTAATTTGAGTTTTAAACATGCTATTCAATTGAAATTCATAGAGGGTTTGAAGCAAACATTACCTTTGAAGACTTAATCCATAAATTCAGCAGTAATACTCTAAGATTGAGCTTGAAACTTCAACAAGACCACCATCAAGATCTTCTCTACAAAGCTCAGGAAGGAATATATGGTGGAAACACTCAAATCTAGCTGAATTGGGGAGGGATTTTGATGGGTTTATAAGGGTTTTCAATTTTTCCACCACTTCAGTCAATTTTTTTAGAATTCTATTCTCATTTCTCTGCATGAAGCATGTATATATACACTAAAAACATGCAAGATAATAGGGCTGCATGGAAGGCAGCTCTTACTTGGAGTATTTGATGGAGTTTGGTGGATTACCACTTAATGAGATAGTGGATTTTTCTAAAATTGGAAAATTCACTTTCTTTCTAATTTTTTTTTATAATCAATTTTCTCAAAATTGATTTTTATTTTAAATAAAATTATTTTATTTAAATTTTGTTTTTATAAAATTAATTTATATAAAACTAATTTTAGTTTAATTAAACCTTTTAATTAATAGAAAATTAATTTAATATTTTAATATTAAAGTAATAAAATATCAATTCCACCAATATGATTCAATTTCATATTTAAATATTAATTGATTCTCCAATTTCGTTTAATTTCATCTAAATTAAACGTTTTTTAATTGTATTAAATATAATAAATTGAAAATCCTAATAATTGAATTTGAGCATTTCAAATTCATAACCCTAATTCCAAAATTCATCCAATTTAATACTCAATTTTTTATTCCAATTTATGAGTCAGTAGAGGGACCTAATGGACCTACAGATCATGAGCTCCAACTATTTGTAATTAATCAGTAAAACTCTTTAAACCAAATTAATTACTATTTTCATTAACTATCAAGGCACACCACTATAGCTTCATAGTTGCACTCTCCTCACTGTAGATATATTTCTGTCCATTACCATAATTAGTAAGTCGATCCTTCACATGTCATTCGTATTTACAGCGGTCAAAATTACCGTTTTACCTATGTAAATACATCTTGCACCTTAAGCTCCCACTGACCCTCATTGAACAACTGATTTGTAATACCATTTATAAATCATATCCCTCCTCAGCTATCAACCCAGTCTTATCCCCAAAATGGGAGGCTTATCGAGCAGTGTTGTTGGACTACTTTCACCTATGCAGATCAAAGGATAATCCTGAAATAAATAGGAGTTCATAGTTAGCTCTGAATTAAGATCGTGTTATCCTAGGTCTAGCTTGAAATAGTCAGTTTTAACCGTAAACGACTGTTATAAAGAAAAGTAACTATTTCGAGGTCCAGTCATATGCAAACTCATTGCATAGGGTGCCCCCACTTATATGTCTCTACATGAATATTTTGTGGATCACATCATTTGTATCAATATACGAAATGGGTTGCATCCAATAGTATTACCAAAATGAAATACCCAACTTCATCCATATACTTATAGACCATTCAGGCTATATACTATAACTTGATCCTGTTTATGTCACCACATAAAGTTAAAGTATGAATACTATAGTCATGGATTTGTTATGGGATTTTCATTATAGAATGCAATATCAATGGCTTTTTTTTAATAAAATACTCGATAATATTTTATTGATAAATAGAATATTTAACACAAAATTTACGAACTGTGAGTTCTAGAATATTCCCAACGTATAATACCAAATTTGGCTTTTAATTTATTTTTTTCTCAAAACAAATTAATTATAAAAAAACAACTTCCTCGTGCATTTTCACATACTGACAAACAATTTTTAACACCTTTCTTTTTTTTATCATTCAAATAAAATAAACAATTTTACACTCAATTCAAGTACATGCCTACCAAATTGAGTTATGCTCAATTGGCATTTGCCATATGTGGTTCGATTTTCCTTATTCTCAATTATACTAAAAAATATCATGCACTAATATCTCATGCCCAAGGTAACACATCAATTATTGTCGACTTAATTCAACGTCTATTTGATTCCTACTCTCACAATTGTTGAATAAATTAAATAATAATGTAACCTACAAAAAAGTAAACCTGCAGACCTAAAAGAGTAAACTTGCACACATATGTGGTTAAACCACATACTCCGATGCTACCACATACTCTAATGCTTAAGTCAGAAAGTGAAATAAGTGTGGAAGCTAGAGGGTTTTATAGTAGGACTTTAGTTTACCTCACATGAAGTTATCACAATATATTCATAAAGAAAGTTGACCTAGGGTTTCTGAGTTACTTTAGGATAAGTAGATAACCTACTAAGCCGTCAGGTATACCCGATTTCGTGTTTGGCTAGGTTCAACCTCGACCTCCAGGTTGAGGTTGAGCATCTCCTTTAACTATATCTTAGGCCTAAGATGTTAATTCAGGTTGGGGCATGGGTAAGACATGCCCCATTAGGTGTTCGGCCAGGGTCAAACCGAGGTCAAGGTCGTTACCTTGGGTCAGGCCCAAGTTAGCCCCCTTCTCTTAGACCAATCCCAATCTTTCCCTGTTTACTTTCGCTATTTTATTTTACCGTTATGTTATTTGATCCAAAATTATCCACAACAGTATCAATTACTACATAGTTATTAATTATGAAATTAAACTTTAGGGGAAAAAGTTACAATTAGCTTGATTTAGTGATATTAGAATGTGCTATGTCCATGAAGGTTGAAGGTCCAATCCCCACCCCACGGTTATTATACTAAGAAAAATATTTGACTGGTTTTTAAGTATTGGTTTATATTTGATCCTTATATTTGAAAATATTTCACATTTACTTTTGAGTTTTGATTTTAATTTCTATTTAGTTCTTAAGTTTCAAAATGTTATGTTTTTTTGTCTTAATTTTGAGTTTTTTTATTTGATTCATAATTCTTTAGATTTTATATTTAGTTTATTGAAACTAAAATAATATTTATCTTTTATATCAAATAAAGTGTTAAAATGGTAATATGAATATTTTAAAAAGTTTAAGGACCAAACTGAATCAAATTTGAGTTTATAAAGACAAAAATGAACGAAAGTTAAAAATGTAGATTTCAAAAATGAACCAAAGACAAAAATAGAGAGATCAAAGTAGTATTTAAACTAAAAAGATTTTTTTTGTTAAATAGGTAAAAAAAAAATACAATTAAAAGAAAAGAAAATTGGAAGAGAAAAAAAGTGAAATGGAGATTTAAAAAATAAGAAGAGAAAAGAAAAAGAAAACTGGGAAGATGAGTTTTTGTTGGTTGGTAACAAAAAGAAGGAGAGCCTCGTGTATAGGGTGCAATAGTGATGATTATAATACCAAATTTGGCTTTTAATTCAGTTTTTCCCCAAACCAAATTAATTATAAAAAACAACTTCCTCATGCATTTTAAAATACTTGCAAACAATTTTTGACACCTTTCTTTTTCTTATCATCCCAATAAGACAAACAATTTTACACTCAATTTAAGTGCATATCTGTCAAATTGAACTATGCAAAATTGTCATTCACCATGTATGATTTGTATTTTCTTTATTTTCAATTATACTAAAAAATATCATGCACTAATACCTCACACCCAAGATAACACATCAATTATTATCGACTTAATTCAACATTTATTTGACTCTCACTCTCACAATTGTTGAATAAATTAAACAATAATGTAACCTACAAAAGAGTAAACCTGGTTAAACCACATACTCTTATGCTTAAGTCAGTAACTAAAATAAGTGTGGAAGCTAGAGAGTTTTATAGTATGACTTCAGTTTACCTCAGTGAAGTTAATCACGATATATTTATAAAGAAAGTTGACCTAGGGTTTCTGAAGTGCTTTAGGATAAGTAGATTAACCTGAATCGTTGGGCATATCCAGTTTCGTGTTCATCTAGGGTCAGTCTCGGCCCCAAGGCTGAGGTCAATCGTCTTTTTTAAGCTATATCTTGGGCCTAAGACGTTATTTTAGGTCGGGACATGTGAAAAATATGCCCCATTAGGTGTTCAGCCTGGGTCAGGTCGAGGTCAAGATCGCTAGCTTGGGTCAGGCCCAAGTTAGCCCTTTCTCTTAGGCCCATTCCAGTCTTTCCCTGTTTACTTGTGCTATTTTATTTTTCGTTATGTTACTTGATCCAAAATTACCCAAAATAGTATCAATTAATAGATAGTGATTGATTGCGGAATTGAACTCTAGGGAAAAAAAAGTCACAATTAGCTTTGTTTAGTGATGTTAGAATGTGCTATGTATGGGGTTGGAGGTTCAATCCCCTATCCCATTATATTAAAAAAAAAAAAATACATTTTTTTTTTTTTTGCTAGTTTTTAAGTATTAGTTTCTATTTGATCCCTATATTTGAAAATGTTTCACTTTTACTTTTGATTTTAATTTCTTTTCAGTTCTTAGGTTCAAAATGTTACTCTTTTTTTTTAATTTTGAGTTTTTTTATTTGATTCATAGGTCTTAAGATTTTACATTTATTTTATTGAAACTAAAATAATATTTATTTTCTACATCAAATGAAGTGTTAAAATGACAATATGAATATTTTAAAAGTTCAAGGACCAAATTGAATCAAAGTTGAATTTATAAAGATAAAAATAAGAGAAAGTTAAAAATAAACCAAAGACGAAAATAGAGATCAAATAGTATTTAAACTTAAAAAAAAATTGTCAAATAGGTAAAAAAAATACAATTAAAAGAAAAGAAAATTGGAAGAGAAAGAGAAAAATGGAGATTTAAAAAAGAAAAAGAAAAAGAAGCTGGCGGAGTTTCCGTTGGTTGAAGTGGAAGAGGGAATCTGTGTATGGGGTGCAATTGTGATGATTATATTACTAAATTTGGCTTTTAATTCGTTTTTTTTTTTCTCAAACCAAATTAATTATAAAAAAAACAACTTATTTTCACATACTTACAAATTATTTTTGACACTTTTCTTTTTCTTATCATCCCAATAGAACAAACAAATTTACACTCAATTCAAGTACATACGTGTCAAATTGAGTTATGCTCAAACCATATGTGATTCAATTTTCTTTATTTTCAATTATACTAAAAAATATCACACTAATACCTCATGTTCAAGGTAATACGTCAATTATTATTGACTTAATTCAACATCTATTTGATTCTCATTCTCACAATTGTTAAATAAGTTAAACAATAATGTAACCTATAAAAGAGTAAAACCCATTAGGTGTTCAGCATAGGTCGAGAACAAGGTCGTTGGCTTGAGCCAGACCCAAGTTAGCCCCATTCTCTTAGGCCCATTCTAGTCTTTGTTTGCTTCCACTATTTTATTTTTCCGTTATGTCGCTTGATCCAAAATTACACACGACAGTATCAATTAATACATAGTGATTGATTGCGGAATTAAACTCTAGGGAAAAAAAAGTCACAATTAACTTGCTTTAGTGATATTAGAATGTGCTCTGTCCCTTGAGGTTGGAGGTCCAATCCCCTATCCAAGTATAAAAAAATACATTTTTTTTGCCAAGTTTTTAAGTATTAGTTTATATTTGATCCCTTTATTTGAAGATATTTCACTTTTGCATTTTAATTTTAATTTCTATTTAGTTTTTAGATTTCAAAATATTACATTTTTTTTTATCTGAATTTTGAGTTTTTTAATTTGATTCATAGCTCTTAAGATTTTATATATTTAGCTTATTGAAACTAAAATAATATTTATCTTCTATATCAAATAAAGCATTAAAATGACAATATGAATATTTTAAAAATTCAAGTACCAAACTGTATCAAAGTTGAATTTATAAGGACCAAAAACCAAAGACGAAAATAGAGAGATCATAGTAGTATTTAAACTAAAAAGTCATCTTTCTTTTTTTAAAAAAAAATGAATACAATTAAAAGAAAATAGAATTGAAAGAGAAAAAGAAGTGAAATGAAGATTTAAAAAGAAAAAAAGAAAAAAAGAAAAAGAAAGCAGTCATGCGGAAATTTCTGTTGGTTGGTAACGAAAGGAAGAGAGAGCCTCGTGCATGGGTGCAATTGTGATGATTATAATACCAAATTTGGATTTTTATTCATTTTTTTCTCAAACCAAATTAATTATAAAAAAAACAACTTTCTTGTGCATTTTCACATATTACACACAATTTTTGACACATTTCTTTTTCTTATCAACCCAATAAAAAAACAATTTTACACTCAATAAGTACATATATGCCAAATTGAGCTATACTCAATCGACATTTGCCATATGTCGTTGGATTTTCCTTATTCTCAATTATACTAAAAAATATCATGCACTAATAACTCATGCCCAAAATAACACATCAATTATTATTGACTTAATTCAACGCCTATTTGATTTCCACTCTCACAATTGTTGAATAAATTAAACAAGCCTGCCTGCACACTTGTGTGGTTAAATCACATACTCCTCCAATGCTTAAGTCAGAAAATGAAATAAGTGTAGAAGCTAGAGAGTTTTAGTAGGACTTCAGTTTACCTCACATGAAGTTATCACGATATATTTATAAAGAAAGTTGACCTATGGTTTCTGAGTTGCTTTAAACAAGTAGATAACCTACTAAGCCGTCGGGCATACCCGATTTCGTGTTTGGCTAGGGTCAACCTTGGCCTCCAAGCTGAGGTCAAGCATTTCTTTAAACTATATCTTGGGCCTAAAATGTTATTTTAGGCCGTGACATGGGTAAGACATACCTCATTAGGTGTTCGGCCTGGGTTGGGCTGAGGTCAAGGTCACTAGCTTGGGCCAGGCCTTAGGCCCCTTCTCTTATGCCCATTCCAATCTTTCTCTATCTGCTTCTGCTATTTCATTTTTTTCGTTATGTCACTTGATCCAAAATTACCCACAACAATATCTAATAATGCATAGTGATTGATTGTGGAATTAAACTCTAGATAAAAAAAAGTCACAATTAGCTTGGTTTAATGATATTAGAATGTAGATTTTACATTTAGTTTATTGAAACTAAAATAATATTTATCTTCTACATCAAATGAAGTGTTAAAATGGCAATATGATATTTTAAAAGTTCAAGAACCAAATTGAATCAAAGTTGAATTTATAAGGACGAAGATGAATGAAAGTTAAAAATGTAGATACCAAAATGAACCAAAGATGAAAATAGAGAGTTCAAAGTAGTATTCAAACTTTTTTTTTTTTTGTCAAATAGGTAAAAAAATAAATAAATACAATTAAAAGAAAAAGAAATTAGAAGAGAAAAAGAAGTGAAGTGGAGATTAAAAAAAAAAAAAAAAAAAAGAAAAACAAAGTGGAAGTTTCTGTTGGTAACGAAGGGAAAAGGGAGCCTCGTGCATGGGGTGTAATTGTGATGATTATAATGCCTTGCTTTTAATTCATTTTTTATCAAACCAAATTGATTATAAAAAACAACTTTCTCATGCATTTTCACATACTTACACACAATTTTTGGTACCTTTCTTTTTCTTATCATCCAAATAAAACAAACAATTTTCACTCCATTCATGTACTTACCTGTCAAATTGAGGTACGACGCGAATTGTGGTTCGATTTTTCTTTTCTCAATTATACTAAAAAATATCATGTACTAATACCCCACGTTCAAGATAATGCATCAATTGTTATCGACTTAATTCAACATCTATTTGATTCCCACTCTCACTATTGCTGAATAAATAATAAAAAAAATAATTAACAAAAAACCATCCATTCGAACATAGTTCACATCATCAATTATTTTTTCAGATCAAAGGTTCATTGTTTGATCCTTACTCTTGCAACTAAGAAAATTCAACAAAATAATAGCAATATATATTTCAAATATAGGAACTTACTTCTTTACGAATTCAATCTCTACCGAATTCACGACTATGAGGAGGTGTTTGACAAGGTTCATTGCTGAATAAATGTTGGTGGAGTTGAGTTGGTTATTTTACCAACTCACCACCCCAACTCTCCTCAATTATCTCTCCTTCCAACATTTTTAATGGTTCCACCCATCGATCTCCATTGGCAATTATCGCTACAACACTCCGACGACATACTCTGATGACCACCTTCAGGTGGTCAACTTCGACGACCAACTCTGAGCTCTGGCAACCACCTCCGACAACAACCTTGGTATAAATTATAAAAAAAAATAAAAAAAAAAATAAAAAAAACTGACTTCCACATTCGCACGACCAACTTCAATGAGGAACTCCGAGCTCCATCAACCACCTCCGACGATAACTCTAGCGACTAACTCCAACGATTACCTTCGCACAAGTAACTTCGGTGACATACTCTATCTACCACCTTCATGTGCCAACTTCGATAACCACTAATAAAAATAAAACGGTCGATTTAATTATCCACCATTTTATCACTCTCACTCTCACGCATTTTCCCACACGTTTTCATTACTCTCCCAACTCCCTCAATTACTTAATAGTTGGTTTTATGATTTAAATTGAATGTCGTCCCTTCTATCTAAAACAATGTCAATAGTTTCATTTGATGACACTAATCCTTTATTTTCTTTTCTTTTTTTTTTTATAGTATTAATGATTAAGTTGGGTTTTTTTTAATGAAATAATCACTTCTATTTGACTGTTTAAAAAATTAAATTCAAAATTTTGTATTCTGTATATGAATACTTTGTAGAGAATTTGTTATGTTTTGAGAATGGAAAAGAATTGGAAGTTTTTTTGTTTTTATATTAAAAAAGTTAGAAAAATATGTGTATAGTTGAAAATTAAAATTAAAAAAAAAAATCAATTTCATTTTAAAAAACAGCACCAGATACCCAACTCCACTCAATAGACAATAATTACCAACTCAACTCAACTTTGGACCCAAACACAGATAATAATTACCAACTCAACTCTGCACATCAAACACAGATAATTTAACTATCCAGATAATAATTATTACCAACTCAATCTAACTCTCTGCTTTTATCACAAATCAAATGCCCCCAGAAGTTTTCCAATGTTTGGATTAATTAATGGTATAATTTGGGTTAGTGTAGTTTAAAATTAGAAATTTTTTTGAGTTTGTATAGATTGAGTAAAATAATTAATATTTAGGTTAAATTATATACGTGTCGACATTTTTAATATTCACAAGTCTATATATATAGCTAGCTATTAGGTAGACTGAAATTGAAAGGTCATGGTCTTATACATTTTTTCTCAAATATATTAGTCTATAATTTATAACAAATTTTAAATACGACCGAAATTTATGGGTGATTAAAGTTTTTGGAGTTTGAATTCTAATTTAAATTCCAATATTCTTATATTCTTTTATTTATTCTCAAATAAAGTAGATATTTTTATTAAAAAAATATGTGGTAAATTGAACAAATATGTAATGATTTGACACAATATAACACATAAATATGCCAATTAAAAAAATAAAAGGTTAAAATTTACATTTTTAGTCCATAGATTTTAGGTCAGTTCACAGATTTCAAAATGTTACACTTCTCGTTTTTAAATTTTGAGTTTAATTGCAATTTATTTCATATGTTTCAAAATATTATCATTTTACCCTTTAAATTTGAGTTTTTCTTTAATTTAGTCCCTAAGTTCAAGATTTACACTTTAAATTTTGATTTTTCATTAAATATTCACTTTCAATTTTTAATGTCAATATCTATTAATTAATTTACAATAACTATGAAGTGAAATTTTAAATTTTCTTTTAATAGTGATGAAAAACAGTGAAAATTAATTAATTATATTTCTTATAATTCTTTTAAATTAATTAATAGACATTGAATAGGTAAAAAGTTACCAACTCAATCTAACTCATATTGATAAGTCAAACACTTCTTAAAGAAATTCAAGGTTAAAAGTGTAAATTCTGAAATCTACGAGCCAAGGTGTAACAAAACTCAAATCTCAATAATAAAATCGTAATATTTTAAAATTTAGAAACTAAATTGAAAAAAAAAAGGACTAAAAATATAACATTTAAAAATATATGAATGGAATAAAAATGACTCAAAATTTACCAACCAACCGTATACTTTTTTTTTTTCCTGTATTTTTTTAGTTGGTCTAGAGTCCACATTGTAATTATCAGTTTAGAAAGGACAGATTGCCATCTTAAATGAAGTTTTTTTTTTTTTTTTTGCACAACTCAGCTATTAGTTTGGTGCATTTATTTTTGTGTCTTTAATCAATTGGGCGCCCCCTGGTTGAGTATAAACTATTGGACAAAAATGAACACGATAATTCATAAATTTCTTTTTTTCCCTTTTATTTTTCTCATTTTTCGAATTTTTGTAGCCTAATTTTTTAGGTCTAAATTGTTGTTAATTAGTTATCAAATTCTATTATCCATTCCATATTATACTCTTTTTAAACATAAGACACTGTTCATGGTTGGTGAAAGATTATGTAACCTACATACGTGTGTATTTGGGAGTGTTATTGATTAAAATCATTTTTGTCAAGTTCAAAATCATCTCGTAACACGTCTTTAATCATGAGGTCAGTGGGTCGAATCCCCCTACCTCCTATTGTGCTAAAAAAACATGTCTTTTATCACTCAAAAGTAATTTAATAAAAAATTCTACACTTTTAAATGCAATTTGTATATCATTAAAATTGGTTTTGAATGACTAAAAAATAAGCATATTTCAAAATAATTTTCTGACAGATGTGATTTTAACCATTTGAGAATCACTTCTAAACATGTCATAAATGTGATAAAACGTTTGTAATATGTGTGGAATATAATAAGTGGAGATCCTACTGGTTTTTGTTAATATATCTCAATTTTATTTTATTTCTTGATTTGAAAACAACCATTTAGTCTCTAAACTTTAATTCATAAAAATTTAGTCCCTACATTTTTAAGTTTGTAATAATAATAATTTTGTCCTTGAATTTTAGTGTGCAACAATCTAAATCTCTTTCTTGTCAATTTTTCAATAAATTAATCACTACCATAAAAAAAATTCATCAAATTAAGTATCAAATTTTATTAGATAATGGTTTAGTATTGTAATTTATAAACATAATGGGTCTCTAATCAATTTATTATTTTGGACATATAACAAAATCCATTAAATAGTAGAAATATTTTTTTATCATAAAAATTAAAGTTAACGAAATTTAAATGTATCTATTAAAGTTTATGGACTAAATTGTTATAAATTTTAAGAAATATAGACTAAATTATTACAAACTAAAATTGAGAGACAACATGGTTAATTTAATGAGAGTAATAGTGTGTTAGATGTAGAATTTTATCTTAAGATAAAGGAGACTTAAATTTAATTCAATTGTTCCCTTGCGGTTACAGTAATTCCTGAAATTTGTTTGGAAAAAACATATTCAATTCATCTTTATTTAATATGGTGAAAAATACATCATTAAAGGAGAAAATTGTACCTCAACTTTTTTTTTTCGTTTTTAAAAACACTTATAAATTATAATCATTTATAAAATACCTTAAAATACATATCGATGCTATAGCAACACTAGGGGTGGTCATTCAAACTGCAAAAATCGAACCATTTCTCAAAATCAAACCGAAAACTTAGTGAAACAAAAGAATGTGATTCGATCCGATTTAAAGAAAAATGATGAAATCGAATTAATTCAGTTCAGTTTCGAAATAAGAAAAAGAATCCACCAAAGAAATGTTCTTAAGTTAATAGGCAGGCCAAATACGTTGAAAATACAAATTTGTATAGCAAATTGATTTGATATATTCAAAAATGATTTTTAATATTCTAAAAATGCCAACAAAATCTAAAGTATTATTTAGGGAGAAATTAGCAGGTATTAATTGGTACTTATCTCCGTGGTACTCATAGATGTTGGAGCATATGTTGCAAATGGAACAAAAGAGATTGAATCAGAAGATTTTGAATTGCTCGAAGAACAAGCTTATGAGAGACGGTGACGTTTTGAATATTATATTTATATTTAATTTGGTTAAATTATAAGTTTAATTTTTTTAAAAAAATTTAATTTGTATTTAATAGATCTCGAATTTTAATTTTATTTCTAATAATAGCTTGGAACTTTTAGAAATCACAGATTTAATAGATGTAAAATTTTAAGTTTAAAGTGACTAATATTAGATGAAATAAATTTCATTTTTATATCTAGCAAATAATTTTAGAAGATTTTGAATATTCAATAAGAGACTTGTTAGACGTGAAAAGTAAAGTCCTAAATCTCGTTTGAACTATTTGGTTTTTAGTTTTTGAAATTCACCATTTTCATTTTTCTTAGATAACATTTAAAAACAAAGTTTTCAAAGTTTTTTTTTTTTTTTTTTGGTTAGTTTACTATTTGAACACTCCTAAAATATAGACAACAAAGCATAGAAATCGAGATGGTATTTGAAAAACCCAATAAATTAAATGGTTATCAAATAAAGTCATAAACATCTATTAGATTTTTTTTCTTTTTTTGAAAAAATTTAGAGACTAAAATAGATACAAACTTAAAACGTTTAGATAATTTAAAATATATATATGTGTTAAAAGTTTTGATTTAGGGTTCGGTTTAAAAATTAATTTTGCAGGTGAAATTGAAGAGAACAGATCTGAAGTGAATAGGCTGAGGGAACTGCATAGGAAGCAGCAGTGTGAAGCCCATGGGTGGGATAAGAATGTTTTTCAAATGCTACCAGATTTTCATGCATCCGAATTGACCAACATCCCCAACCAAGCCAAGGCAATTTTTTACTTTTATTAAACTTTCAAACTTTTAAAATATCATGTGACGAAAAATAAAACAAAACAACGAGATTGAAGATGGAAACAAGAGAGAAAATATTGCATGAAAGATCAACTGATTCAATTGAATTCTATATCTTTATCTGTCGAAGTGGAAACAGTTACAAGTATTTATAACCCGATAATAAACTTAGAAAAAAAATTTGGGTGCTCCCTTGGATGCACCTATGGTGATGCAAGTATCATCTAATAAAACAAACAAAACGAAATAGTATAACGTCTTCACCGGTTGAACCATGTAAACGTAAAAAATCAAACAAAACGAAAACATAATTTTATGCTAATTAAAACATAATTAGAACCATAAACATAATTATGTATGATGTTAGAAATGATGGGGTGGTTCATGTATATGTAAAATGATAATTAATTATTGAAAAATTAGAAGAAATGATGAAGGATTATTACAGGAATATATGGTAAGTTTAGTGTTTTTTCCCTCTATATAATCAGGGCCACATAAACAGTTTTTATTACACTGAAAACTCCATTTTTGTTCAAAATTTAAACCTTTTCTTCTCTCGGTTTCTGTGGGAATCAAAGATAAGTATGAACAAAACTCATACTCCATTTCTTTGATTATCATTACATCCCCTCAAAAAAAAAAAAAAAAAAAAAAAAAAAAAAAAAAACTTTTTTTTTTTTTTTTCTTTGTTCTTCCTCATTTTATTTTCTCATAATAAAATGTGTTTTTCTTCTTCTTGTTGTTTTAGATGGAAGATTATAATTTACATCAAAATCAAAATCATCCTCCATGCAACTTCCAGGAAATTATGGAATTGTGTTCGGTGTCTGTTTCTACTAATCCGCCGTTTACTGTCAATCTTGGCGACCGTCGTTTCGTCAATGATTCGGTTTCGGACTGGCGGAGATCCTTCGTGGTTGGCCACCGTAGGGAAGATGAAGATGGGGGGAGGGCAACGCCGCTGCCTCCTTTCGGCAAGATCGACGGTGACGGTTCGGGGAATGTCGACGGGAGAAATTCCGAGCAAATCTTGTATGGTCGTAATATTGACCCTAATATGGATCCAAGGAAACTCAAACGGTGAACCCTAAAAGCTATAATTCTTTTAATTTCATGCATTATTAAATTTAATTTGTCAAAGCAAGAAATAATTTTCATAGAGGATGGAAAATTTGAAGTGTTGATTTTTAGTGTACACAAAATTCTAATTTAATTAAAAAAAATTAAGGAACAAATTAGGAAGAAGATTTGAAAATCATAGTTTGTTTGTGTATACTTTTTTTAAAAAAGAAAAATCTAAGATGAATTAAAAGGGCGCAATTTTTCTCTAATCTTTCTTCCTTTGTTACTCTGTCCTTTACAATTTGGTTTCTCTTTTAATTTAGGGTTTTGATTTTTGTTGTAGAATAATGTCGAATCGAGTCTCAGCTCAAAAATCTAGACTTAAAAAAGTTCAATATGTAGCTGATATGGAAAGGAAGTTGAAAGCTCTAGAGGTATTCATCTTTATTTTTTTTTTTTCTTTTTCTTTTTTTAATGAAATTTTCAAATTTAATGTATGGTTTTAAAACTCAATTTAAATATTTCGTTTGATAAATATTTGGCTTGTGATTTTTAGTTTTTGAAATTAAGCTTATAAGCGGTATTTTACTTATAAGTTTCTTTTTCTTTCTTTGTCTAGCTCCTTTTTAGTGTTTTAAAAAAATCAAACCAAAATTTGAAAGAAAAACCAGATTTTAAAATTTTGCTTTTGTTGGATTTCACTAAGAATACAAAGGTCTGTTTGGTAGATATTTCAGATTCATTGAGTTGAACGAATATGTGTTTGATAGGTAGTTTTGACTCTGTTTTCGAAATTTATTTTTAGATTTTATGATCCAAACAGTGCAAAATCTGAAAAACAACATTTTAATATTTTAATTATGCCCAGATTTTGAATTCAAAATTTTAAAATGCAAAAATATATTAGAAAAGATAAAAATAACAACAAATATAATATTTCATGTTATAAACTTAATTATTTTGTTAAAATAAAATATGTATTATATAACATATTCTATATTATATGATATTAAAAAATAATTATATAAAAAATTCAACATATAAAACAAGTTCATTAATTAACTAGTAATATTTTATAATCAACCTAATATTTAGTGAGTTTAGATTTATGGTTTATAAATATATTTTTAAACACATTTTTAAAATTTATGTTAATTAAAATTTAATTTCTGAATGCTGAACACATATGAAAATATTAATACAACTATATTTTTCTTTGAATCTTTTATTTTCAAAAATTTGTTTTCAAATTGTCTACCGAATATGCCCTAAATGTTTAACTCGAGAAAGATAAAAACTATAGTACGAGATTTAGGAGAGGAAACAAACATAAACTTTAAAAACTAAAAATGAAAAATTTATCAAATATGGGTTTTTTGTTTTGAAAAATTATGCTTGTAATTAAACACTAATTCTACCTATAAGTTCCAATATTATATATAATCCACATTTCGTACTAAAATTTTCAAAAAACCAAATCAAAATTTGAAAGAAAAAAAAAGTATTTCAAAATTTTGCTTTTGTATTTTAAAACTTGATTAGGAATTCAAGTGGTTTTTTTTGTAAAAGTGAGAACCATGATTGAAAAATTTGGGAGAAAACAAACATAAATTAAAATATATATATATGTATAAAATTAAGGCTTCATTTAGTAACCATTTGGATTTTAGTTTTTTACTTTTGAAAATTAAGCTTATAAAAACCGCTTCTATATATTGTTTTCTATATTTTTTTTTTGTCTAATTTTAATGAGTGTTTACAAAATTAAAACCAAAATTTAAAAACTAAAAAAAGAAAAATAGTTTTCAAAACTTTGTTTGTTTTTTAAAATTGGCTAAGAATTCTAATGTCTACATAGGAAATATGAAAACCATTAGAAAGAAATTGTGAAAAAGCCAAACACAATTTTCAAAAATCAAAATGAGCATTTTTAAAGTATAGGGATCAAAATGAAGTAAAATTAAAACTATAGAGACCAAAATTAATATTTTAAAAGTATAGAAATCAAAATAAACAAAAACAAAAAATACAGTGACTAAAATAGTATTTAAACTTAAAAGGTTATTGTTTCTATTTTTAAACATGTTATATGAAAATGATCGTTACACCATTAAATAGATAAATAGTATATATATAAAAAGAAAATATTTTATGTGGCAATACTTAGACTTGCCTTTATTATTGTTGTTATTATTATTATTATTATTTACTTAGACTTGCCTTTTGAGTCTTGAATTATGTATTTGTATTGTATATGGATTGTAATATTAAGTTTCGGTTCATTAACTTTTTAAAAGATTAGTAGAATATATAGCAATCACTACTAATTAGTCAGTGTTTATGAAAGTTTAGATCAAAACAAGATACATGAATCAAAATAAAGTACATTAAAGTTGATAGATCTACATAGATAATGTATTTTAACCTAATTCTAAATTTATTTAATACTAATTTTTGTTTTAGTAAGACTATTTTTCAGATATTTTAAAATTGTATTTTTTAAGTAAAACACTTGTTCTATTAGCACTTTTAGAAGGAAAGTAGTTAAGTGATGTTTTTTTTTTTTAGAAAAAAAAAAACAAAACAAAAAAAACAAAAAACAAACCACTTTGATTATATACAAAAAAAATTAGCAATTAAATATCCTTTTAATTAGTTAAAAACACTTAATACCACTCATTATAATTTTAAACAAAAATTGTACCTCAACTTTTTTTCTTTTTTTTTTTTGAAAAACACTTATAAATTATAATCATTTATAAAATACCTTAAAATACATACATATTGATGCTATAGCAACACTAGTGGTAGTCATTCAAACCGCAAAAATCGAACAATTTCTCAAAACCAAACCAAAAGCTCAGTGAAACAAAAGAATGTGATTCAGTCTGGTTTAAAGAAATTAAGAAATTGAATTAGTTCGATTTGGTTTCAATTTTGAAAACCCAAGTTGAAATCGAATTGAACTGTTTCTAATATATATATATATATAATATAGATATAAAAGTAAGTAAAACCGAATTTAAACCAAACATGTTTTTAATTTAAAGAACAAAATTCGATTTAAAACCGAACCGAATCGATTAGCTTTTTAATTTAAAAACATATATATATTTTTTTAAAAAAAATACCAAAACCAAATTTAAAATTGAACTAAATAACATATGTAGTTCAGTTCAATTCAATTTGAATTAAAAAATCGGTTCGAATCGATTTCACATATAGAAATTTTAAAAATTTTGATTCGATTCAGTTTGACCACCAAACTAAACCGAACCGTTTCCACCCCTTGCTTGATTATCTCGAAACTACTCATGAAAATTCTAAACATATTAGAAAAAAAAAAAACTCACCAAAGAAATGTTCTTAAGTTAATAGGCAGGCCAAATACATTGAAAATACAAATTTGTGTAGCAAATTGATTTGATATATTCAAAAGTGATTTTTAATATTCTAAAAATGCCAACAAAATCTAAAGTATTATTTAGGGAGAAATTAGCAGGTATTAATTAGTACTTATCTCCATAGTACTCATAGATGTTGGAGCAAAGCAAAAAAGGAAGGTTTCATAAATTAGAAAATTACAATGCAAACTTTTGATTTTCTTACCTAATTTTCCCCTGCTTTGTTGCATGAATCTTGTTTTCTCGTAGTTTGAAGACAAAATTTTCTTTAAAAGTCATTTCAAATCGATTCGATCATGTTTAAAAACCTTTCAATTTATGAAAATATCGATAAGAATATGTTAACATAAAAATAACAAATGTAGGCACATATAGCAATTCTATCTCCCCAAGTGGAGCTGTACAGAAACCAGCAGCATATGTTGCAAATGGAGCAAAAGAGATTGAATCAGAAGATTTTGAATTGCTCGAGGAACAAGCTTATGAGAGACGGTGATGTTTTGAATAAATATTTATATTTAATTTGGTTAAATTATAAGTTGAGTTTTCTTTTTCTTTTTTAATTTGTATTTAATAGATGTCGAACTTTTAATTTTGTTTCTAATAATAGGTCTTAGAACTTTTAAAAATCACAGATTTAATAAATGTAAAATTTCAAGTTTAGAGTTATTAATATTAGACGATGTTAATATCATTTTTATATATAACAAATACTTTTAGAAGATTTTGAATATACAATAAGAGACTTGTTAGACATGAAATGTAAAGTTCTAAATCTCGTTTGATAACTATTTGGATTTTAGTTTTTAAAATTCACCGTTTTCATTTTTCCTAGGTAACATTTAAAAACAAAGTTGCAAAGTTTGGCTTTGATTTGAGCACTCCTAAAATATAGACAACAATGTATAGAAACCGAGATGGTATTTGTAGGCTTGATTTTCAAATCAAAATCCAATAAATTAAATGATTACCAAATAAAGTCATAACTATCTATTAGATTTCTTTCTTTTTTTGATAAAATTTAGAGAATAAAATAGATACAAATTTAAAACGTTCAGATAATTTAAAATATATAATTGTGTTAAAAGTTTTGATTTAGGGTTTGGTTTAAAAATTAATTTTGCAGGTGAAATAGAAGAGAACAGAGCTGAAGTGAATAGGCTGAGGGAACTCCATATGAAGCAGCAGTGTGAAGCCAATGGGTGGGATAAGAATGTTTTTCAAATGCCACCAAACTTTCATGCATCCGAATTGACCAACATTGTCTCTCCCCAACCAAGCCAAGGTAATTTTTTACTTTTATTTAACTTTCAAACTTCTAAAATTGTGCTATTTTACCATGTGACGAAAAATAAAACAAAACGAATAGAATGAAGATGAAAAAAAGAGAGAAAATATTGCGTAAAGATCAAGTGCTTCAGTTGAGTTCAAACGGTTACATGTATTTATAACCAGATAATAAACTTTAAAAAATATATATATTTGGGTGTTCTCTTAGATGCACCTGTAGTGGTGCAAGTATTGTCCAATAAAATATTGCCACATGTCATTTTTTGGTTTTTTAAAAGATATATTTTTTTTAAATTCTATTTTTGTATGGTTAATAAGTGGAGAGTGTTAAGGTTACACAGTACCTAATTATTGCTCATAAATTACTCAATAATGCACTTATCTTAAATTTCTATTCCTAACTTTGAAAATCTTCATTAATCAATTCACCAAACAATTATGTTGCAGTCCTCCAATTTAGGATACACTATCTAAATAAAAGTCATTAACTTCAATTAAACAAAAAACTAATTTGACTAATAACTCAGATTAATCTTATCATTTAAAATAATTTTTATAAACTATTTTTAGGGTTGCGTTCGTTTGTCGTTTATGTCAATTTAATACTTTATATCCCATCAAACACTTGAACCTACATGGTTTCAGTTCATAAAGAACAAGTAAAAATTAAGATTTGATCCAAATGGGTTCAATCCAACAAAAAATAAAATAAAATAAAAATAAAAAATTGGCATCCCAATTAAGAATAAGAAACCCAAATATAGATAATGTGTTGAAGGGCAGGTTGATGATTCCACGCTATAAAAATAGAGAGGGATAGATTAGTTATTACTTCTCTAATCGCTAATTAATTTTAATCTTTTTGAATTAAAATGAACTAAAATGTGCAATACTCTTCCCTTACTATTTGTTCCATTATTGAACCTGCAATGTTGAATAGATGAATGAGTTTTTCATCATCAAATTTATAAAATCAAGCATGTGCATATTTCCATTTTATAATCATTTAATTTTTAGTTTTGGCTTTGAAAAATTATGCTAGTTTTCTTTTAGGGATATTTTCGAAAATAGTAAAATAAAAAAACTATTTACAGTAAAGTTTTAGTCTTTTTTTATAGAGACCGATAGAAATCTATCAATATCTATCAATCTATCAATGATAGTAACTGATAGAAGTCTATCACTGATAGATGCTGATAGAAGTCTATTAATATCTCTATCGGTATTTTTATTATTATTATTTCTATAAATAGTTTGACATTTTTTTTATCTATGAAAATTTTTCTTAAATAATTAAAATTGAATTGATAAATTAGAAAAGTATATGTCATTCCTTGAGGTTTAATATTATTTAAGGGAATAAAAGAAAACAAATATTGATAACTATTTTATTTTAAGTTTTCTATTTTTGAGAATTATACTTATTATTCGCAAGTTTTTAAGTAAGTTTCTCAAGTTCTTTAAACAACACTCATATGAATTTCAAGCCAAATTATTTAAGAAAATGCAATATTTAGTTTTTTAGTATTAAATTTATATGTACTATTTCTACCTATTAGTTTTTTTTTTTTTTTTTATGTTATCTACTCTTTGCTTTAAAAATAAAGTCAAAATTTGAAGGAAAAAAAATAATAATTAAAAACTTGTTATTGTTTTGCAAATTGGCTTAAAGATATAGATAAGCTAGGAAAGATAAAAACAATGGCAAGAGAGTTATAAGAAAACAAATACAATTTTCAAAAATCAAATGATTATCAAACATAATTCACTTTTCTTTTTTTTTTTCAGTTTTTAAATTTTAGCTTGGTTTATAAAAATATACTTATATAATTTGCAATAAAACAACAAAATGAAACTATCAGTAAAAATAGTGATTATAGACCTAACTTTTATAAACATAAAATAAAAGGTCAAACGATTATTCTTAATATGATATGGGAAGAAATTATGAAATTTATTCGATTGACTTATCCTGACTCAATTAGTCAAAATATTAACCCATTTCTAAATCTATATCCTTTATTTTTTTTTAAATTAAATTACAAATATGGTCTAAGTTAGAATTTATATTCTTATAATTTAAAATTAAGAATGATTTGATAAAACCTCATAAATAGTCCTTATGTTTTGATAAGATCCTTATAAACAGTCTCTATGGTAGGATAATTTTATCAAACTATATGAAACAAAATCTAATTATAAACTAGATGAACTAAATTCTAACTTTTTCTAAATTATAAAAGCCAAATTTGTAATTTAATCTCTTGAGTAATCCTCGACTTGATTTGAATGGGAATTGTCCTTAAACATGTATTAAGAAAAAAAAAGGAAAATTTTCACTGATAGAAAAATGTCAAACTATTTACAGAAATAGCAAAAAAAAAAAAAACAAAAATTGATAGATACTGATAGACTTCTATCAACGTCTATTGGTGATAAACTTCTATCAGTTCTATCACTGGTAAACACTAATAAACTTCTATCAATTTCTATAATTGATAAACACTAATAGACTTCTATCAGCAGCTACCAATATTTATCAAAGAAGATTAAAATTTTGTTATTTTGTGTAAATAGTTTTTCTTAATTTTCTTAAAAAATTGAACCAAAATAAATAAAATAAATTATTTTTATTATGTTACAATTTTTTTTCTCCTTTTCAATTTGGGTTTTTTTTTTTTCTCCCCCCTAATTGAGCATTTTATGTGTGGAGCTGGAGCAGAAGATGGAGAGAGAACAATAGGAGGAAATGGGCTGGGCCAGTTCAACTCAACAGCCTGTAATAAAATGGTTGAGTACAAGTGGATGCCAACACCTGGGCTTCGTCAAGTATCTAAGCCCAACTTCAACCAATTGGGCCAACAAGGAATGGAATGGCCCAATTAAAGCTACTGGGCCCGTTACTGGACCAGGATTTAGAACTGCACTGAGTTGAATATGAGAAATTAATTTGAGGGCTTGAAGATATGAGAAATTAATTTGAGAACTTTTAAAAGACTGAATTGTTAAAGTACATTGGAACAAACTTTAGAAAAACTGTACTGTTCTTTTAATGGCAAATACTGTAAATTACATCTTCAAGATGGGTATAATTCGAAATTTTCAATTATGTTTGAAATGATATTTGAAGTTTAAAAATATATAACGAGTTTTTAGATTTTAAAATTTGTGTTAATAGGTAATTGACATGTTCCAATTTTCAAAAAAAAAAAAAAAAAAAAAAAAAATCCATTAATCTACTAAATGTAAAATTGTATTTTAAATAAAATCTTACTTTTAATTTTGTGAACGATAGGGAATTGATTTTTTTAAAAAAAAAGAAAAATGTAGGATAGGTTAATAATCTTTGAAACAAAAAATTGAAAATGAAGAAACCCATTGAACATGTGATTTTGAGGTCGGTGTTCGACAATCGCTTGTATACCAGTTCTAAAAATTTGTAGACATCTATATTATTAGAGGTAATGGTTTAATCACCCTATGTTATGTAATGGTTTTTTTCCGAAGATTTTATGGGTCTATTTGGATTGACTTGAGAAAAAATATTTTTAAAAACTCTCATTTTTATTTAAATTCTTTTCCTAAAAACTATTTTGAATGGTTGTAAAAAACTTCAATTTTTTTTAAATGATTTTTTTTAAAGTAAATACTTGAAAATGTATTCTAAACACACTCTTAATCTTGGACCTAATAAATTTTTTTTTTCCCGAATAAGTTAGAGATGTACCTTATCAATATGGGTAATTGATAAGCAATTTGAAATTATAACGAGGGGTTTTCAAATATAGTAAAATGAACAAAAATATTTACAAATAGAACAAAATATCACTGTTTTTTAGTGATATATAATAGTGGTCTATTAGTTTTTATCACGGATAGATAGTGATATTTGTTATTTGATTTTTTTTCCAACAATTTTATCAATTAAAACAATTTCCTTTATGATTATTTTAGACTCCTCTTAGTAACAATTTGGTTTTAGTTTTTAGTTTATGAAAATTAAGTCTTTAAACACTTTTTCCACCTTTAAATTTGTTGTTTTACTATCTATTTTTCATCAATGTTTTCTAAAACACAACAAAGTTTTGAAAACTAAAAAATGTAGTTTTGAAAAAACTTGTTTTTGTTTTTTAAATTTGACTAAGAATTCAACAATTTTACTTAAAAGATGTAAAACACCGTAAGAAATTGAGGAAAAATATACTTAATTTTCAAAAACAAATATCTCAAAACTAAATTGTTACCAAACGAAGTTTTAACAAATTGTCATTACTTATGCAATAACAATGAGAGCAAAGGTGACACGAGCATAGTTTAACTGACATTAACTTGTATTTATCAATTTTTGGGGTCTGAAATTCGATTCCACATTCCATAAATTGTAAAATAAAGAAAAAAGAGATAAAAGGCAAAGACTAATTTATCAGGTGCAACAATTTGTAGGAGAGAACTTGAACGTCTGATCTTTTGATTGATAGTGTATGCTTTACGCCAATTAAATTATATTCATATTTGCACAAAAATAAATTCTTACATTCTCATCCATTTATATTTAAAATCATTCAACTATAAAATTTAAGTTCAATCTCAATTGGTTGAATCATTTCTCTTTGATCGAGAAGTTGGAGATTTAAATCATTTCCACCCTAATTGTTGGGGAAAAAAAAGAAAACCAACTAAAAGAAAAAATTTTAAAGCCTTGTTAGGTACTTAGATAACTATTTTGTTTTTTATTTTCTGTTATTTAAAAATTATGCTTGAGTTTCTCACAATTGCTTGGAGCTAAGTTTTTCACATCACTTAAAAACCAATGAATTCTAAGCCAAATTAAAAAACAAGCATTAAATTAGGTGGAAGAAGCAACTAGGACAACCATGTTAAGAATTAGTTGCATACTTAATTTGTAATTAAATTACTTTTTATTTTAATTTATATCGGTTAATTAATTTAGAATAGTGTCTCCTAGATAAGAGGAGAATGATTTAATGGCTTGGTAGGATCAACGGAGATTTTCAAATTATTTCTTCCCCCTCCTAGCTCTTTTTATATATATAAGGTAAACAACACAATCAAACTAACAAGAATCCATACAATAAAGTATCTTCACCGAAAGCAGAGGAGAACCAAATCGACATTCCAAAAGAATCCCATCCAACTTTTTGAGAGAGGGAAGAAGAGGAATTTACAAAACACACCTCAAAATTACCAAAAGAGATCGCTGCACAAACAAGGCGTTGTGCCATCCCATTCGTCGAGCGCATGCACCAAGCAAAGAACACCACCCTAGCAACCTCAGGCAATGAACGAATTTCCTTGACTAAACCAAACAACTCAGACAAATCACATCCCACCTAAGAAATAACCTTGATAATATTAGCATAATCATATTCCACCAACATATAGGGGAGGGAGGACCTAGCAGCTTTTGAGCAAAGAGCCGAGCACAATCAAGAAATTTTCAAGATTAATGACAAGTTTTAAGATCAGTGCATTAGTGACTAGTTTTATTGTTTACTTATAAATACTTGTATTGTTTCCACTCTAACGAATATTGAAATTATTTGAAGCACTTGATCCTCCATGTAATATTTCTCTCTAGTTTCCAACTTCCATTCTATTCGTTTGTTGTTCTTTTGTTACAAATCAAACCTATGAGCCTTTTCTTCCATGTTTCCTCTCTTGGTTATCATTATTATTTAAATTATAATTTGAATTATTGTAACCTAATGGATTATTGTTCTTCTTGATTTAAAGTAACAAGGTTATATTTACCTCAAGTGAAACATAATCCATCCATAATAATCTGAAAAGTGGGTCCCAGATATATTTATTGTGGTTTACATGTGTCTGTAATGAACTGTGAGGCCCACCTTTAAATCTGTAATTAAAACGTGTAATTTGATTGAGGAATGTGTTCTGATTGTGGTGAAAAATTATGTGGGACCTACTACCTTAAAAGTATGCAAATTATTAAATTGCCTCGTTTATTGTTATTAAGGTTAAGCAATGACAATGATGATAATAGTAACAGTAAAATGTGACAAATTCACAATTCTAAGTAAATACGATTAAAAAAAACCCAATTATGGTTGCGATTTAGGCCTATTACAATTAATTTATTAATGAAATCTCATTCTGATTATAACAATTTTCATTTCATATTGGTAAACATGGCTTAAGTTTTTCTTTTCTTTTTTTAAAAAAAAGAAAAGAAAAAGGAAGCTCTTTTTGGTTCGCCTTGTTTTGAAGGGTATGAACTTCATAGACTCAAATACCATATTAAATAAATATAATTTTGGGAAAATTACCCCTTTGGTCATCAAGTTTTGAAAAATATGTGTTTCGTCATTGAATTTTAAAAATGTACCTTTTTTAATTTCCATGTTTATAAGAATACACTCATTTGGACCACGAGTTTTCAAAATGTAACTTTTTTAGTCTCTAGGATTTTACAAATAGGTTTAAAAAATCCATCAAATAACTTTATGTTACCATTTGAAATAATTACATGAGATCTTAATTTAGAAGAATAAGTTTTAAAAATCACATTCTCTCTAAAACTAATTTTTTATAATTTTAAATATCATGTAATTATTTTAAAAATATCAAACACAAAATTCTTAAGAACCCTTTAAACCTATCTTTAAAAATTCAATGACTAAAAAAGTCCCAATAGACTCACTTTTCTAAACTTGGAAGCTAAAAGGTGTATTTTTAAAATTCAGAAACAAATCTACATAAATCTTCAATATTCCATTTCGAAACTATTTGGCAAAGTGAGAATGGTCTATCTGAAGTTTTAGGAATTAGAAATGAAATCCAAGAGATTACATTAAAAATATGTCCAAAAGCAGTTTGATGACTAAGATGCGCATTTTCTATCATTTCTGAAATCTGGACTTTCAAAGTTCATCTGAAAAGCAGGAAGGTTATTTGAGAATTCTCTTCTTTCAGCTGAATCAAACTCAAACCACTTTGTTCCTGATTTTCTTCTCTTTCCTCACAATTCTTGAATCACTCTCGTTTATATCTTTCGAATTGTTAACAATACACCACAAATCTCTCTAACTTCTGCATGTATTTATCCAATTTTCGCATGATTTGAGTCCCGCTTTACTCTATCAGATCTCTAATGGCGTCCTCCGCCAAGGTTGAATCTAACGGAGAAGACGAAGCCCTGGAAGACGAGGAGGTACATTTTTCTCTGCTTTTCTCCTGTGAACTTCCATTGGTCATCTTGCTTTGTATGTTGCCCCAATTTTGGTCCGTTATACCTTACGACGATGCAAAATTCTTTGGCATTTCGATTAATTTTCCCTATTTATGTGGCATCGGTTCAGGTTGAACACTTTGATGATTTTACCATAGCGTCAACTTGGGAAAGGTAACTTCTCTAACCTCTTAATGTCTTAATGAATCGAGTTTATAGAAGTATAGAGTCCTTTGTCGTTTCTATGTATCTCTTTAGACTTTAGGTTGGAGGACAATTAGATTAAATATTGAACTCGCCGGAAATTTTCTCAATCTAGTGATAGAAAATGTACAAGTAGGAGCTATCTGCATTAAACCTCTCTCAACTTGTAGAGTAAACTCTCCTTGAACTCAAACTGAAGAAAATTGTCTTCTATTAAGAAAGGCTCGCTTCAATAGAGGACAATTTCTATATGGGCTAAGATATTATGATTTATTTTACCTTAACATTTTAAGTGTACGAACTTGTTCTAATTGTCACGTTTACTTTCTCTTAAGATTCATATCTGAAATAGAGGCAGTTTGTCGACAATGGATGGCCGATGGTCCAAATAATTTGTTGGTAAGTAATTTCCGTCTGAAGGACTTACATTTTCACCATCATTATTTTCTTCTTTATAATTTTTTATTTTAAAGAATTCTTCTCGCTCTCGGCTTCTTTGGATGGATATTTTAAAAAAAAATTATTGTTCTCATTATTTGATAGGAAATCAAATGAAAATTATATGATATCTAGTTGAAAGGTCCTTTTTTCCCCTCCCTTTATTGATGTTGTTCATTAAGATGGATTTTCCAATACAACAGAGTATTTAAAAGAGTTTTTGTATGACTTCTGTCCACCATGTTGCATATTATATGCTATTCTTAAATCTTAACAGCGCTTCTGGAAATTTTTGTATTCTAGGTAACTTCGTGCAATTTTCTCGTGTCTTTTTATTTCTAAAAATTATTCATTTTATTGACCTATTTATTTTATTTGTAATAATTTCATGCTATTTTTGTTGTCTGCAGAAAAAGGGTTCAACTCAGTTAGAAATCTCAACTAACCTGTATAAGGTTAAATCTGATCTTAAGTGTGATAATAAAAACTATTCGATGGAATACTACTTTGGAAATAGCAATCATGGTACTAGGGAATTTCTCCCATAAAATTTATAAAGTTTAGTTTCATGTGTAGACGAGCCATCATTATGCATTTTTGGCTTCTACTTGACAGGCAAAGTTGTGGACTGGGAATTAAGCTTGCATGAAATACAGTTATGCTTTGGGGTACAAGAGTTTTTGGTACGTTTGAATCCATATCTTGCATTTTGTATGAAATATTAATAAATTCAATTGTTTTACAGATATTTTCTTATTGCCAGGTGATTGCTCCTCAAAGTATTAGTGGTGTGATTCTCGATTCACCTGAGGCCAGCAAGCTTTTAAGTGCAGTTGCAATTGCATTGACAAACTGTTCCAGGTGGAGCACTGTTGTTGAAAACTTCTATTTGTAACTCTTGATGAAGTGTTGAATTATATTTAACGACCCATTGGAGTAATAAACTCGCAAAGCTTACAATCTTGTGATAATTTATGGCTGAGCTTGTTTCTTATTGTTATTTATGCTCTTAACATAAACCTTTGTTACTTTGTTATCGAATAACCATATTAAATTTCTATAGTGTCTTAGATGATACCTATTTCTTGTTTATGAATGCAGTTTTTGGCCAGCTTTTGTTCCAGTGCACGATCCATCTCGGAAAGCATACATCGGTATCCAAAATATGGGAACAACTTTTACTAGGAGATTCGAAGCAGATCGCGTTGGGACCCAAGTGCCAATAAAACTTATGCATTTGGAAGGATTATATGAATTGTTTGTTTCAAAGTTTGTAAGTTCTCTGGATGCTAGTATTTCTTGCTATTTTTTCTTGACCATTACCTTAGTTCTCAAATTTCACTATTGCACCTTCTCATTTTTCTAAGCACATATATTGATTCTTTGCTAATAGTGGCCTTTATTAATCGCGCCTTTTACTTCATAAAAGCATGAAGGAGAAATAATTAAGGTCCAAATAAATTTTGTACTTAACCAACCAAATCTGGTTTTATAGTTATGTCCCTGTTCCTGGTAGCCGGTAGGTATGACACATCTTATGAATTATTCCCATTTTATGTATTTCTCCAATAAAGTAAACAAGAATTATGATGATAGGTTTATTCAATTTTAAAATTTATTTTTTAATATTATTTTTTAACTTTATGTAACCTCCTATTATTAGTTATTTTACCATACTCATTATTGTAAATATCTTTTCTTTTTCTACATATTTTTTGTGTGTTAGAAACTAGAGTTCTTAAAGAAATTCTTAGTTTCCCAAAATAATTTTGCTCTTTTTGAAGGCCTACTCCTCAGCGGACATTCCTACGAATTTCTTCAAAGTCCATTTTACTATGAAGCTTACCTTCAGAATCCTCCTATCTGATGATGATGACATCCGCAGAGCTGATGCTGACACGATAGAATCAGTGCAAGAAAATGCCATTGGTACTCACGGGAAAGTGCAATGGGATGATGACTGTCCATGGACTGAGTGGTATTCCTTAGAAGATCCTGTGAAAGGTGAAATATTTGAGATATTACCTTTATTTCCATTTGAGGTTTGTGTACATGATCACGTGATAAGAATCAAAGATACCTGGTATACTGACATATCATTTCTTAAACAGTGAATAAATGTTAAAATACCTAATGGGAGGGATTTAACATTCTGTTCTATTTGTCACTTCCTTCTATTTTGTTTAATTTGAACTTAAATGTTCAAATATTCCAAGTTAATAAATCTTCCTTCATTTAGGCAGAAATAAAATGAAATGAAAAAAAAGTTATGTTATAGGGTCTCCTCTCCTTTTAATGTGGAAGATAATAGCTCTTGGATGTGCCCAGGATTTGAACTGATTGCCTCATGGTCAGAGAAGATGGTTGAGAGCTCCTTGGAAATGGCTGAGTTGGAAAATTCTTCACCTCATGAAGCTAAGAAATGGATTTTGTTTCCAATTCTATCACCGAATATGTAAGGAGCGCAATCTTTGGTTGGGTATATAATTTCTTTTTGTGAAACCATGAACTCTCTGCTCGTGAACATGGTAGTAAGGTGTACCATTATTTTGAAAGCTTGACAACATATCGAAAAGAAAAACTCTAGCTCTTGACAAATAGAGAGGAGCTGCTATTATATGATATTCTCACTTTTATGTTTAGATAAGATAGTTCAAATGTATGACAGTATAAGAGTTTAGTTCTCTCTTTTTTGTTAAGATAAGCCAAGGGGATTACAGAAGGACCCATATACGCTTTTGCAGAAAGTTCACTATCCTGTAATTGTTAATGATTGACTACTTTTCTTTAAACATTTCTTTCAATAATGAAGTTTTTTAAATGCTCCATTGCTATCCTACTGGTATTTTCTGAGTTTCCTTGTTTGTCACATTGCTTTGAGTATTGATTATTTTCCTAAATTGTCTATTTTTCCCTTAGTTGCTGATCTTAAATGAATGGGAATTTGATCAAGAATCTGTTATAAAATTTCATCTGAATGTCTGATGGTGTAAATTGTAGGAGAGTGATGTGTGTGGTACTGGTGGCTAATGATTTTTGTAGATATCTTGGAGTTCTACTTAGTCTAGAAATCTTTATTCATTTATTTTTTTTATGATTATTTAGAACTGATAACACCATCGGAAACAGAGTCGGATTTTCTTCTCAGCTGTATCTTCTAATTGATGCATTAGATATGTCCTTCCAAGCTCAATTTATGGAAGATTTCGTCTCAGGTAAGTATTGTTCTTAACCATCCAGTTATATGTAAATGTTTAGTTTTAATACATACACCACTCTTCTCTTTTCTGGTTTGGCAGTTGAGAACCCAGGTTCGGATAATCTAAAGTCTTCTACGGTAGTACCTCCACCCACCGTCATCGATCGTGTACTTAAAGAACTCTTTCACGAAGGTATCAAACTGCCTCCTCCTTCCCTCCTGGTTACCCTCGGAGGTTAGGCTTGTTTGTTGATGTCCATGAAAATGCTCTGGTCTTCCTGACAAGGGAGGGGGTGGGGTGGAAGAGAGAGAGAGAGAGAGAATGAATATGCTCATCACACACCGCAGCATTCATGAAAATCTTAATCAATTGCATCTTTTAAATAACTTGTAGCTCTTTATGGTACAAGTGGCCAGTGATATTCATTTGCCCCTTTTATGACAATCATTTAGAAATTTCTCACTATAACTAGTTTGCAGCTCATTAACCAGTGTCCGGTATAATTCTGCCCTGGGTGGGGTTGCAATGTAGACACATAATTGTTTACTGAGATATGATTAGTAGGATCCAGGTGGATGCTTGTATGATAAATAATTATCCATGTATCACGTGCAGGAAAAAAATCCCCTTATTTTGCCAAGGGTGAGCATAGAAATTCTCAAGCAATTAAAGCTGCACCTGTCGATTCTCTTTTTGCACAGTTTTGTTTACATGTTCTATGGTTTGGAAACTGCAATATACGTGGTATGGTTTGCATACTGGCTTTCTTTATTTGGTTTATTGATCAAAGTTTATGTAAAATCTAGTGAATAGCAGAAACCTTTCTAGCACATTCAGTTGTTAATATATGGATCTCTGTAATGAATGGACAGCAATAGCTACGCTCTGGGTTGAGTTTGTTAGAGAAGTCAGATGGTGTTGGGAGGAGGTTCAACCATTGCCACGGATTCCAGTTAGCAGTTCGATTGACCTTTCTACTTGTTTAATAAATCAAAAGCTGCAGATGGTAATTTTTACACCTTCTGAAGACTTATTTTAGAAACTCTCCGTGCCCTTGTGCAACATTGCCTTTTTTTTGCAACTTACATGTAACTTCAATTCATTTTTTTTTTTGTTGGGGGGGGTTGTTGAGTTTCATATTTGTGTACTGTGCCATTGACTCACGGTTATTATTGGTGAATGTAACTCCTTAGAAGGATGTATTAAAGCCAATCTAGGGTGACATCATATCTGTGGTAGGCAAAGCGGTCTTAGCTATAGGTCCTCTCTTGTATTAAGTTAATGCAGGAAGAGTTCGGGAATTTGTGCTGTTAAAAATTTGTTAGGAACCAAGGTTGTATGGGATGCCTTTGTCCCACATTAGTTAGAATGGTATGACCAATGTGGTACTTGAGTGGCTTGACTCTCCCACCCCAATAGCTGGCTTTTGGGATGTGGTTCTCCAAGGTGCTTAAGTACCTAACAAATTGGTATCAAAGACTAATAACTCTAGGACGAATGCAACGCAAACACGCAAGGAAATGGACGAACGGGTTGAGAAAATGGAAAGGGAGTTATCGTCACTGAGAGAATGGATGATCGAAGTTAGCCAGAGTATAGATCAATGACTGAACGAGAGAAGAATGGGTCAGTTATGACCGGTGGGTCCCATAAAGGGAAAGAGCTGACCGAAAAGGAGGAAGGAGAAACTTCCCAAGGAAAAAAGACAGCGCCATTGACCGGAGTAAGCATAAGTATTTGGAGATGCCGATATTCTCCGGAGAAAATCCTGATTCGTGGTTATATCAGGCTGAACATTTCTTTGATATACATGAGTTGAGCGAGGAAGAGAAAGTGAAGGTATCTGTAGTGTCCTTTTCCTTAGAAGTAGTCAACTGGTTCCAATGGGCGAACACCCGAGGTCCGATTAAAACTTGGGAGGTTCTGAAAGAGAAGACGTTTGAACAGTTTGGACCAATGCAAGAAGGGACTCTGTTGGGATTATCGGAAGAAATTTGAATCTTACTCCACGACGGTTCCCGAAATGGTGGAGGATGTGTTACAAGAGGCGTTTCTCAACAGCTTAAAGCCGGTATTGAAGGCGGAGGTGGTAAGCAAACATCAGTTGGGCTTAGAAGCATGTATGAAAGAGGCCCAAACTCAAGATGATAGGGCATTGGCCCTTAAGTTAGCCCTAGAGGAAGAGGACTCGTGTCAGAAAGAACCCTCTGAAGGCCCATCGAAAAGTAACTTGGGCTCAACGGCCAAGGGCCAAATAAGAACACGGGAGAGGCAACAATGAAAAATGTGACCATACCAGTCAAGACAGAAACCCAAAATAAAGAAATACCATTGAGAAAATTATTTGATGTTGAGTATAAGGAGAAGAGGGACAAGGGTTTGTGTTTTCGCTGCGACGATAAATATTTCCACGGGCATAAGTGCAAATCGAAGGAGTGCACGAGGAAGGGGATTGGGAGGAAGACACTCGGCCACACTCGGTCAGGACCCTCAGCTGGTTCCACTCCGGAACGTTAACAACCGGCTCTAGTACCATTGTTAGGTACTTAAGTACCTTGGAGAGCCATACCCCAAAAGCTAGCTATTGGGGTGGGAGAGCCAAGCCACTTAAGTACCACATTGGTCATCCCATTCTAACCAATGTGGAACAAAGGCATCCCGTACTACCTTGGTTCCTAACAAAAATAAAATAGAAGACAAACTGTGGGAATTTGCTCAGGATTTTTAGATTGGATTCTACAAGCATCAACCAAGAAATACCTACTGGAAATTGATTACATTGTAGTTCACTGTTCAGATTCTTAATGCTTGCCAGAAAAGTTAACAGCAGTTGTGCAAGGAGGAAAAGGAACATATCTCATCTAGAACCTGACTATGACTTTAAATGTAATTAAAGTAGCTTTAAATGAAATTTCTAAATAAATTAGTTAATTAAAGAAAAAGGATCAGAGCCTTCCTTTGGTGCCTCTGCATGTTATGTTTTACTTCAGACAATTAAGGTGCATCGGTTAGATCGCGTTCCTTTAGATCATTTTCCTTTGGCTATGATTGCCGGTAATATTGATTGGGGTCCGTGCCCTTTCCATTTTGAGAACTCTTGGCTTCAGACTCCTTCTTTCCGACCATTAGTGGAGTCTTGGTGGGCCAATAATCCGATTGTTGGGTGGCCTGGACATGGGTTGATGATGAAATTGAAAGCTTTAAAATTCTTCCTTCGTAATTGGAACCAGACTCAAAGACAGGTGGCTTCTAATTTGCCGTCCCTTATCTCCTAGCTTTGTGGGTTGGACAACTGGGAGGATATTGGTCAACTTACAGGCGATCAATTATCTACATGTTGTTTGTTGAGGGAACAAATTAAGTGTTCAATGGCACAAGAACAGATCCATTGGACACAATGTTGCAAACTTAAATGGCTCACTAAGGGTGATGAAAACACTCGATTTTTCTATCGGGTTGTTGCTGCTCGTAAAAGGAAGAGTTCGATTACAGAAATCCTCTCCAAAAACGGACAAAGTCCTTTGACAAGTGATAGTATTTCTTGAAAAGTTAGGGGAAAAGAAAAAACACCAGAGTTACGTGGAAAACCCTAGACCAGGGAGAAAAAACCACGATAAGAGTTTTTTTATTTTTAATTCAGATACACAGTACACAATACAAGAACATGTATAAATAACCAAACAATGAGAAACCCTAGACTGGTAAAAGACAAAAACGCCCTTGGGGCTAAAATATAATTTCAACACTCCCCCTCAAGTTGGGGCGTAGATGTCAATGAGACCCAACTTGCTAACACAGGTGTCAAAAGTTTGTCTGGGTAACCCTTTGGTGAGAACATCCGCAACTTGTTGGTTGGACGGAACATAAGGAATGCAAATGCACCGTTATCCTTTTTTTCTTTGATGAAGTATCGGTCAATCTCAATGTGTTTAGTTCTGTCATGCTGAACTGGATTGTGTGCAATATTAATGTCAGCCTTGTTATCGCAGTAAAGTCTCATCGGGTCATGACTTTCTTGATGTAGATCTACCAAAACCTTCTTCAACCAAATCTCTTCACATATACCCAAACTCATAGCCCTATATTCGGCTTCGACACTGCTTCTAGCCATGACGGCTTGCTTCTTACTTCTCCAAGTAACTAAGTTTTCCCACACAAAGGTACAGTATCCTGAGGTAGATTTCCTATTTGTAACAGAACCGGCCCAGTCAGAATCTGTGTAGGCCTTGATACACCTTTCATCATGCTTTCTGAAAACCAAGCCCTTTCCAGGAGAAGACTTCAGATACCTCAGGATCCGTGTGACTGCCTCCATGTGTCTTTCACACGGAGCTTGCATGAACTGACTGACCAAGCTAACTGCATATGATATATCAGGTCTGGTATGTGACAGATATATCAGTTTTCCCACAAGCCGTTGATATCTTTCTTTGTTTACAGGAACATCATCTGCTGACTCTATCAGATTGAGGTTGGCTTCTACAGGTGTATCTACAGGTTTACACCCTGTCATTCCAGTTTCTTTCAACAAATCGAGTGTGTATTTCCTCTGAGACACTGAGATCCCTTCTACCGATCTTGCTACCTCCATTCCTAGAAAATATCGCAAGATACCGAGATCTTTTATCTCAAACTCATCTGCCATTCGTCGTTTCAACTTGTCAATTTCTGCTGAATCATCTCCTGATAGTATAATATCATCAACATAGACAATCAATACTGCTATTTTTCCTGGTGCTGACTTTTTAGTGAACAAGGTGTGATCTGAATGCCCTTGAACAAACCCCTGAGATTTAACAAAGGTGGTGAATCGATCGAACCAAGCTCTAGGGGATTGCTTCAGTCCATACAAGGATTTTTTCAATTTGCACACCTAATTGCCAAATTGGGCTTCAAAACCTGGAGGTGGGTTCATATAAACCTTTTCTCCTAGTTCACCATTCAGGAACGCATTTTTCACATCCAACTGATGGAGAGGTCAGTCTTGATTAACAGCCACAGAAAGGAGGACACGAATAGTGTTAAGTTTTGCCACAGGCGAGAAGGTTTATGAGTAATCCACTCCATACGTCTGAGTGAATCCTTTTGCAACCAATCTGGCCTTATATCTGTCGAGAGTTCCATTTGACTTGTATTTGACAGTGAACACCCACTTGCACCCTACGGTTTTGTGCCCTCTCGGAAGACTAACCAGATTCCATGTTTTGTTAGTCTCAAGGGCCCGCATTTCCTCCATAATTGCACCTCGCCATTCAGGAATTTTCAGAGCCTTGTACACATTGTCCGGAATTATCACATTATCCAGGTTGGTGGTGAAAGCTCTAAATCTCGTAGACAGGTTACTATAAGACAAAAAGCTTGTCATAGAGTGTTTGGTGCACGACCTAGTACCTTTTCGCAGAGCTATCGGCAAATCCAAGGTAGCATCAACACTCTTCAATTCTCATGGTCTTGTCAAACCTGTTGATCTGTATGCCAATCTGTTGTTCATATTTCAGTCCCTGAGCACCACTGGCCGCTGTCATAATTGCCATCATCTCCTGACTCGCACGTTCATCCAATCTCTGACTTCACGTTTGAGTCCCCTATATTCACCTTTCAACACACCATCTATCATTATGAACTAGGGGTAGCCTTGACCCTGAGCCGGTTCCGGTTCTGACTCTTGAACACCTTCCGGCGGACGCAACAAGAAACAATTTCGGGAACCATTTCCTTTCGGAGATGCTTTCGATAGTAGGTTATCCAAGGACTTGTTTTGTAGGAAGGATAGGTTCATTTGTTTCTCTGTTTCAGGGATAGGTTTGGGAAACAAGTCTAAGGGAACAGAGTAGGTGGAAGTTGTTAGCCTCTTCACTCGAAGTCTCCCCTGAAGAGGACTAACGGGAAAAGAATGCTTTCATCCTCCAGAAATGTGACCATCCATGGTGACAAAATATTTCCGAGAGGAAGGCTGACAAGCATTGTAGCCCTGTTTGATGGAGCGATAACCAACAAATACAGCATTCTTTGAGCCGCTAGGAAGCAAATTTACTTTGGTGAGGACTAAATGATTATGGACGAACACGGTGCATCCCAAAACTCTAAGAGAACATCGGGGAATAACGGCGAGTGGACGAGAATGGATTCTTTAAAAATTTCTAAGGGGGTTTGGGATTTGAGCACAAACGGGAGGGCAATCCGATTTTATGAGATGAAGCTGCAGTAGGAACAGCATCCCACCCATAGATAGAGGGTCAAGGATGCATGGTATCATGAGGGATCGGCTTAACTTCAATGAGGTGGCGATTTTTCTGTTGGCAACCCCATTCTGCTGAGGTGGTATAGGCACGAGAAATTTTGGTGGACATTCCTTTCGGTTTAAGAACTCACGAAGGGTCTGATTTAACAAATTCCACGCCCATCTGTCCTATCGAAGATGGTGATTTTTGGTATGGACACTGGGTTTTTGACGGTAATGTAAAGTTGAAAGACCGTCGTCACTTTAGACTTGTCTGTAAGAAGAAACACCCATGTAGAACGAGTGTGATCAGTTCGATGAAAGGTACGACCACCGTTTACCTGATACCCGTTGTGACATCGAAGGGCCCCAAACGTCACTATGTATCGCGTGAAAGGGTCGCGAAGGTTTGTAGGGTTGTGGAAGGTAAAGACGCCCTAGGGCTGCTTCAGACGGATATCAAACATCACACGACAATGATGACACACTCACATTAAACGAAATAAATGGGGAAATAGATATTCATGATAAATGAAAATTTGAATTGTCCAAAACGAAAATGCCATAAGTGAAAATCAGTTTTTAGAAATAGTAAGAGATAGATAGTAAACAAGTTCCTAGATAAACTCCTAAATGAAGCATCGTCGGAAAGAAATAGAGCCCGCTTTTGTGTCGGGGCAAAGTGCCAATCTTCCTTCGACGCTCAGATCCTGAAACAAAAACAATATCTGGTGAGAACACAACTTTGCAGTTCAAATCTCTGGTTACTTACTGATTGATAGCAAATTATAGGATATTTTTGCACATGTAAGACATTATGCAAAATCAGTCCTTGAAGTGGGGATATAGTGCCTTTTCTTGCAAGCAGAAGGCAAATGACCCCATCTGCAATTCGTTATTCTCTCCTTTCCAGCCCTTGGATAATAGGAGAAGGAATTGGTTTCAGACGATCCAGTTAGATGTTTGTTGCTCAAGAACAAGAATCTAGGATTCATCTCCCTGCATAGCAAAAGAAACTAAAGGAATGGGGAGGTACCTGACTGTGCAATAACTGCCCGTGATGCTTCCGACCGTACCTGGATCCACCTGGCTCGTCCCTGGAGCGGCACCAATCCAACAACTTCACTAATGAAGCGACTCGGACTTAGATTTTGGTGTCGGAGCACGCCGCTTGCCTATTTTGGAGGTCGGCCATGTAATTTCCAGCATTGATCTTTCGTATGCCAATGGTTTTCTGCCTAATTGCTCACTAAATTGGAGGGTTCATTGTCCATTCTATTTGTCATTTTCTGAACCCATGACTTGACTCCAAACCAGTAGAGTCCAAAGTATTAGCCGTTGTTATCAACTCATTCATAGCGCTGGTTCGATTCTCTTCCAATCTGACCTAGAGGCAAACTTCACCCTCAGGGACTGGCATTGGTATCATATTGCTCCGCAGTGAATCCGGACTAGGTTTGCATGAGGCTTTCAACCGAACAAAGGGCAGACATCATCAAACTTCAGAAGTCTCATAGCCAGACCAGAGTAACAAATAATCCCATGTTTAGGCACACAAATAGTAATTATACGACTGTGCTCTCGTGGCTCCAAATCTTTGAATCTGAAGGCCGATCCAGTATCCTATATGTCTCCAGACGTGAAGTTAGCAATTGTGCACATTCTAGTCTCTCCCCGAATATGAGATCAAGATGCGTCCTGCTACCAAACAGTGATATATTATTCAAAGAAGTGGTAGTGTTAGCGTGACGACGTAGATCCCTGTGTCTTGGTCACTTCACTATGAGCACTGTTTTCTCAGTGTATATGAATGGTGATAGCGATTCTGACCCTCATTCTACCGAGAGTAGTAGTTTTTCTGAGTATAGTAGGCTTCCGCATGAGTATTCGAGCAGAAGCTGTGAGTACAAGAGAGGAGCGCTTACCGAATTCTGTATGGGCTGCGATGACTAATCATATATGATTAACAATTATGAGCGCACAAGTGCACGACGATGATTGAAGTCCTCCCTCTTCCATTAACCTCCGCAGGTTCCATGAGGGATTGGACCCACGAAGGAGTGCTATTACTCGCGTTATCTTCCCGCCCTGTTAGATGATATCCGCTGAACTTGTGCACCAGAGCCTCCTCACTTCGAGAACAACCTCCCTGGACCTTCTCACAGAATTCGAGAGAAGCAGATATTATGGAGTTACAATCATCTAGTCACCATTGAGAGGTTCATGGATCAGACTCCGAAATTAGAAGGAATTCCTACAAAAATTGAGCCATACAGCTCCAGAACATAATCGTCTATGATGAAAGTGCAGGAGTGAGAGTTGCAAGAAACCATGGCAGTGAGTAATAGCTGTCCGAGGAGTCTAACATTCAAACGGAAAATTCCGCTTGTGGGTAATGTATATGGTAGAAATCTGTTGAAGGTAATGGCCGAGATGAACAGGCTGCTCCAAGTCAGAAAATTTGGTATTGAAGTTTGCCATGCCGACGCTCCAGAACATAGCAAGCGGTCCTCCGAGACACAAATTCTAAGTCTCGGTCCGCCTTTCATTATATTTAGGTGAGCTCCTCCAGGGACGAGCCAGGTGGATACCAAGGTAGTTTTTTTTGTTTGTTGTTGTTTGAACACTAACCGTCGCACCGATAAATCATTGTAGGTTGTTTTTTGCCCATAAACCCCTGAATTCTTTTCTATAACAGTCGCACCAATGAGTTTTTCTCTTTGGAGTTCCATCCCTACTAGAGTCGATGACTGAATCTTTTCTATTCCAGCGACGTTCTCATCACCATGCTCTGATACCATCTTGAAAAGTTAGGGGAAAAGAAAAAACACCAGGTTACGTGGAAAACCCTAGACCAGGTGAGAAAAAAACCACGTAAAGAGTTTTTTATTTTTAATTTAGATACACAGTACACAATACAAGAACATGTATAAATAACCAAACAATGAGAACCCTAGACGTGATAAAAGACAAAAACGCCCTTAGGGCTAAAATATAAATTTCAACAGTATTTGAATCTGAATTTTGTGACTTCTACTCTAAGCTATTCACTAAAAAATCTGGTAATCGTTTCCTTCCTATTAAGTGGACGGACCCTATTTCAACTGTCCAATCAATAGATCTTGAACGTCCGTTTTTCTAAAGATGAGGTTTTCAGGGCCGTCTCTTCACTTGGGTTGAATAAAATGTCTTGGTGTTTTACAGCTGAATTCTTTAAATTTTTTTGGCACTGCTATGAAAGGGATATGTTATGAATATGGTTCATGATTTTTTTTGATACGAGAGTTATAAATGCTTCTTTAAATGAACTTATATTTGTCCCATCTCCCCAAGAAAAGTGATTCCAATTGGTTTCTGATTTGGGCCTATTAGCTTATTCACCTGTGCATACAAATTATTGCATGTGTTCTATCAAAACCATTTGAAATAGGTTCTTCCTTCTAACCATTCCTTTGAATCAACTTGGCATTTGTGGAAAATCGATAGATTCTGGATGCTTCCTCTTATGGCAAATGAGTTGGTTGATGATTGGTTTCGTGGTTATTAAGCTTGATCTAGAAAAAGTTTTGATATTAGTGGATTGGGATTTTTTTTGGATGTTGTTCTTCAGGCCAAAGGTGTTGGCGATAGTTTTGGCGATCATGGATACAAGGTTTCATCTCTAGTGCCAATTTCTCTATCATTATTAATGGCAGCCCTCTGGATAAGATTATCCCTTCTCGTGGAATAAGGCAAGGCTTCCATCTCTCATTTTCTATTCATCTTTGTTGGTTGATTGTCTGAGCCATCTGTTGGACCATAGTTTGTCAAGGAACTGAACGTTGTAACACCCCTATTATTGATTCCTCTTTTGTCGCTTAGCCATTTACAATTGCTGATGATATATTGCTTTCTTTATTGCTGATCGACAGCTGTTGACACATCTATTTGAGGTTATTCGTGTTTTTGAACAAGCTTCTGGTTTGTCTATTACACTTCTCTAAGAGTGAGTTGTTGGGGATTAATCTATTCTGAGGACAGAATTGGAATGAATGGTGAATACTTTTGGTTGCAAAAGGGTCATTGGCCTGCTACTTATCTTGTCTTCCCCTGGGAGGTAGTTCACTTTCGTTGAGGTTTTGGCAACCTGTTATTGAGAGGATACAACAGGACTCCATAACTGAGAAATATCATATTCTCTAAGGACGGAGGCATACACTCATCTAGGCCACTCTTTCTAGCTTGCCTACATATTATCTTTCTCTTTTTCGTGCTCCTGCTGATGATAATTAATAGATTGGAAGAAAGTGATTTTATGACTTTTTTTGGGAGGGTTCTCGCGGTGATGATGAATACATAATGTCAACTGGGAAACTACCTGACGTCCTAAGTTATTGGCGACCTTGGATAGGTAATTTCCGATGTCGTAATTCTGCACTATTGGCTCAAATGGATTTGGCGTTTTTACATGAAACATGATGCTTTGTGGAGGAAGCTTATTGTGGCTAGATTCTCTCTTCTTTCATGTATATGGCCTGTCTATTATTCGTAGTTTTTGCTAAATCCCTATGGTGGTTTTATCCTGTCATAGCCATTTTGAATCTGGTTGCTTCTCGTAACTCAATTTGTGCCTTGGTACGAGCGGTCCAAATTCTTTTTGAAAGGATCATTGGCTTAGTTGGTGGTGTTTCTTTGTGGCTTTTCTTCGTTTGTTTTCGACTTGCTCATTTTCCTGATATTAAAGTGGCTGAGGTGTGGCTTGCGGAATCCAAGGCTATTGGACTTGCGTCTTCGTTGTAATCTTAATAAGCCTGAAATACATGAGTGGGCTTCTTTATCTCTATTGTTGTTCTCTGTCAGTAGTTTTGTTTTGTGTGTTCTTGATGGTGGATTATTGATTCCTCTTCTACGTTCTTTGTGGAAATCTCTCGTGGAATGAATTTAATTGGTTCTATCGAAGCCTCTTGCGAGGATCTTTGTTTTGTCATTTGGTTGGATCACACCCTAAGAAAATTAAAAATTTTTTCCGTTAGGAGCTTAGCCATGGTGCCATCAATATACTGCTGATCGTCTACCACGCCGTATGCCTATAATGTCTCTCTCTCCATTGTGTAGTATGTGTCAAGCCTCATGCTTTATGCATCGTTCTTTTGCATCCCGTAACTGGCATAATATTTTGGATGCTTTTGGGGTGGTCCATCGCCTGCTCTAATAATAGTATTTTGACATCTTGACTCTCTTTGGTGGGGCACCTTTCATTGGCACAAAGAACGGTTTGGTTGGCCATTCTTTGAGCTCTTCTCTCTGGATTTTGTGGGGCGAGTGTAATATAGCGTCTCTTTAAGAGATTATTTTATTTGATCTAGTTCTGTCTACTGCTTTTTTTTTTATTTTTATTGGTGCAAAATCGGGAACCCTTTTAAGAAACTTTAGTCTTTCTCATTTATTTTCCAGTTGGAGATCTTTTGTAATCACCTTAGGTGCTTGGTGTCCCTCTTTTTTCTTTATTCAATAAATGTTTCTTATCTAAAAAAGAAGATTTTTCCACAACAAATCTCTCCCGTTCAATAGAATTATGGAGAAATATTTTTGTTCAGGCACTTGTGTAAATATTTTACTTTCCTTTCACTGACTACCCTCTTAAATGACCTGATGAAAAGCTGGATCACCTGTACCAATTTTCAAGTTTTTCTTCTTTTTTATTATTTCATCTAATCAATGAAACATTTGTTATTTTTAATTTAAAAGAAAGGATACAAACTGCAAAGGAAGGGAACAAAAAACTAATTTTTAGCTTTTCGTTGGCTCTGCAGCTGCTATATGCATCGCAGAGGAAGCACTAATCTATTTGAGGAGTTTCAGGATTGTCTTGGGAGCCAGGATCCTGAATCTCCTCGTGATGAGGTAACGGCACTACCTTTTTCTTATTGTTATTTTCAATGCCATCAACTTTCCACCATTGTCCAGTTACTCTTGTGTTGTTGATTTGGAAGAATATTGAAATTATTGAACTGGCAGGATGATGGTCAGTTTCCGAGGACTTTCATTATGGCAGATGCCTGGTGAAATTTTGATGGGAAATCTGACAGGTGATATAAGAAGTGAGAGCTCTTTTGTTTTGCTTAACTGAAAAACATATATGATATTATACTCAGTCAATGACCTTATTTCATATCAGCACATGATATACATATACCGGCTTTTCCCAAGAAACTTCAGATATGTTTTTGTGAATAAGGCCATTCCTTTCTGTCCTCATATTTTGGTTCATTACTGGCGTACTAATGCTCTAGACACTTAAACTTGCAGTCACAATGTGGCGCAGGATAGATGGTAGTTGTAGGATTGTGCAGATATTATCAGGGTTTAAAAGAGACAGATGAGAGTGTCTGTTGTTAGATCATATTGGTTAGGTCATGCTTCTAACTCTGCTATGTTATCTACATGAATTCTTGGACTTGTAGTTCAACTAAATCAAAACGCTCCTTTTCCCCTCTTTTTTGCAAACTATGCAGCCATTTGTCTTCAGAGGATGAATTTCGAATCTAAAGTAAATCTGTTAAAAGATAGTACCAAGTCTGAAGATTTAAATATCATTTCTGATCAAAAGTCTCCAGATTCAACTGAGACGAGTTCAGCAGGCATAGTAGGAAACAATGATGCTTCTCAATTCATACCAGAGTATGCATGCTCCATTCACACAGGTTTTTCCAAACTCTTATTTCTATTCATATATATATATACATTGCAAGCTCCCATGTTCATGTATGTATATGTTAGTACACCCATTTTGAAACCTTATGCTCCGCCAGGGGCAATTAAATAATTATCTGTTTTTATTTTTTTTTTAATTTGGGTTCTACAGATGTACCCACTTATGACACAGGAACATGCATGAAGAAACGATCCAAGCTGTGGAGGACCTTTGGCGATTCATTTGTTAGTGCTCTAACAGATTCACATACTGCATGTTATGTTCCCCCACTAATTAAAAGATGACATCTTTTTCTGCAACACTGGCATGACTGGCATGATTGGGGGAGTGAACTTCTAGATATACTAAATATACATTGTCAGTCAGAGCTGTAAAATAGTCCCAGAAGAAGAAAATTCTAGATTCAGATAAATTCCAACGTTCCAGTGCGGATATTAATTTGGAATTCTCAGTCTAAATCATACATGTTGTTGATTCTTTGTATGTATTTCCATATGATGAATTTTACACTGTTCTGCACTTGCAATTTCTCTCCATCAAAACAATGGTTTACTCTGTTATCTGTTACACTATTATGTTTACTCGCATGAGGATTCTTACTAAATTACACTTGTATTCTGTGGCAGGACTTTTGTGACGTCGCTCAGTTGGAGAAAGATATCCTATCTCAGGTAATAACTTTGAAATGATCTTCTTATCATTACTGCATCTACATTGGCCAGCTCTTATTAACAGGAATCTTGTGGAAAAAAATCCTAATTAAGGAGTGTTTTGTTAATAAAGATATCTTTTAGTAATTCTACACTTAAAATATTAAAAGAGTTATTGTGATGTGAGGGAGAATTAGTGCGTGAGTAAAACAACTAAATTTGAGATTCTTAAATACACAGACCCGTTACGTGTCTTCGTTGGGACTTGGTGGAAAAAGATGTGGTAACAATGATTCTTTGTTACCGGCGGGCAAGACTTTTGGAGCCATTAGACTCCAAAAATTTCCCCAGGGATGTAGTTTTTACATTTGCTTGACCTTTCTAACTTTTACATTATGCATTGCATCAGCAATATATGAATTATTTCCCCACAAAAATTGTGTTTGTTTTTCAGCTTTCCTTCCCATTAATGCCATAGTTATAGTGAAAACTGCAATATTCTAGTTAAGAACATTTACATCTGGTATTTAAACAGATATGTCAGCATTTAAAGCAGCGAATCCTGATGGTGTCTTTGAAGGATTTTTTACTTCGGTGGCATTCACCTGGGAGTTGGGAGGAGGATTCTGGTCCGTGGAGACGAGGTATTCCCCATGGGTCAGCAACAGAAACTTCCAAAAAACAACTGGCCTCCTCGGAGGGCATCTTTGCAAAACGTAATGTCTGAGCATGGAAAATTATGGGCGTACAACTATGGAATGAATGCACGCTGCCTTGCCTGTTTCTGAACAGAATCGCTGCGTGGATCCAAATAGGAGAAAGGAAATAGGTATGTTCATGGTAGATATATAGAATCCAATCTTTCATGTTTTGCGGACTTTGAAGATTTGTGGTTTGGGGATATGTATCATCGTAGAATGGGAACAATTTAGATTTGCTAGATGTCGCCTTCAAGTTTCTCCAGGTTATGACAACCCAAATCTTTGTAAATTTTAAGGTATTAGCACTCCATTCAAATTGCACACCAATTTTGACTTAATTATTTGGTCTACAACCAAGTTAATGAAGGAAAAGTTGAAGAATGATGTATAGTGATTAAGATAATTTAGGGTATTATGGTACAACATCCTTTAATTGATAGGACTGGGATTAGTTTCCATGACTTATTAGAATTGAGGAAGTGTAGCTTATTTTTATATACTTAGGTTTAGTTTTTGAACTAATTAGAATTAGGATCTAAGTGATGCGAGGAAACTTTCAATTATGTTTGCGTTGATGATATGCTTGATGGTCATGGTCGCTGATCAGCGTTAATATGAAAAATGCATTTAATCGTGGATGCGATGACCATGCGCCTGGTCATAAAGCTTCTTGCTCTCTCGCAAAGTCTAACGTAAATACAATTTCTCGTGGATGATCCGACGGTCGAATACGGGGACTTGCACTAAAAGATGATTGTAATAGTAATGCATTTGAGCTGAGAGAATAAAAATAAAAAGAAAGAAGCTGATTACTAAGTGCGCTACTCCCTACTCCTAGCTAAATAGACTGAACAATTGAAGTTTGACTTATGAGAATTGGTAGAGATTGTGGCACACTGTTAACGCGTATAGGATGCATGAGAATAAGGTTGGAGGGAAAGGAGATTCACCAAGTCCTTAATGTGGATGCAAGGTGTAATCCAATCGCCACAACTAACGCATCGCACACCTCTCGGTGGTCAGCTACATGCTTATATCCTCTATAAACGCCATGGTTATGTTGAGCACTAAGGTTATTTCTCTCACTTAGAACACTGCTTTCCTTTGCTAGTGAATTCTACTACTTACCTCTAGGGCATGTTGCTTATGAACTACTCCGCTCATAGATAAGCATTGGCGATAGCCTCACACTAAACAAACAGGATGACTTCACCTTACTACGTAGCAACGCACACCTCTCGATAGTGTTTGGCTACAATGACGCTCATATCTCTATGCCGCATGATTGAGTATGCGTGAACTCTTGCAACCTGCACTTTAACTCACTTGTGGTGAAAGAAAAAGATGATAAGGTAGAAGAAGACTATGAAAATGATGTTGAACGAATTATACGAGATGCATTGACTATAAAAATGTATTAATGTCTTGAGCTAAAATGTAATACAATACAGAGGTTAGGGGAGAGATGGATGGCTAGAGTAGGCAATCTCTGCTTCCATAAGATGTATGTCAAAGGCTGCCGGTGGTGCAAATGGATGAGCGGTGGAGTAGTCCTCTCGAGATCTATCTCTGGTGAAGCCCTGGTCGTGCAATCGGGGAAGTTGTGAAGTGTAATGAACTCTCAAAAGCTTTCTTGCTTATGTGTCTCGTCTGTGATCACAGAATCTGCACCAAGGCAGAAGTACAGATACTTTAGAATTTGGGCTTCAAGGCTCTATTTATTAGAGCTTAACGCCGACAACTTTTGGTAATCCCACTCTGAATCACTGCATTTATTGTCGTGGTTGGTGAAATGTCATCATGATCTTATTCCTCATTGATTACTCCCCCGAGATATGTGCTGATGATTATTGTTCTCTCTTATAGTAAAGTCCAACGCATTCCACCACCTTTCTTATCATCCTTCCTATCACTGGTTGATCACTGGTATGGCGACGAACTTTGTCTTCATTGGAGATTAACTTTGCGATGGTTTGGGATCAGACGCATGCGATTGATTCTCCTGCTACAAAGCTAAACTAAAATAGATATTTTGAATGCAAAATAAACATGATTATAGGGTTTAGATACGGGATTTTTAGTACTGATTACAACGCAAGTTCAATATTGCAAACATAAATTCTTACAAAATATTAACGCTATTCTCTGCTCAATCAATCCTCATACTTCTAAATAAAAGACTGGCATTAGCTTGTATTTCTCTACAAGCTATCATTTGCTGTTTTGCTTTTCCAATTCCTCATGAATAGAGAGATTGTCTTCTTGTATTGGCAACTTTTGATTCGATAATAAAGACTTTGATTTTATTATTGGATTGAGTTTCTCATTATTTTTAATTCCTCTTAGGCTACAATCAATTTGGTATCAGAGCAGCATCTGGGCCAACAATAGACGTGCGCTAGTGGAAGATCACTTGGGTATAACCTCTTGGCGACGCCGTAGTTTGCAGAGGTGGGAGTTTGTGAGATGCCTGGCTCGGTATGCGAACAATCTGCATCTAATATAGTCGGAACCTTTAAATTTTGAAAGAAAGAAAGTCCGAGATTT
>NC_052356.1:15902730-16021912 GCF_009727055.1 Benincasa hispida | reverse complement strand
GTTGTTCAGGACGCGCATTGCTATTTGGAGGAACTGGTCATTGTAATTTCCAGCATTGATCTTTCGTTATCCATGGTTTCTTGCAAAGCTCACAAATTGGAGGGTTCTTTCCATTCTATTTGTCATTTTCTGAACCCATTGACTTGACTCTCAAAGCAGTAGAGTCCAGGGTATTAGGCGTTGTATACCATTCATAGCGCTGGTTCGATCTTCTTCCAATCTGACCTCGGAGCAAACTTCCATCAGGGACTGGCATTTTCTTTGTTCCCAAAATTCGGCTTTCCGAACACCATCAACTCGAGTTTTAAGCTAGCCCCCCAAAAAAAAACCAAATCATAAGACACAAAGTTAGTTTAGCCCTCCTCAATTCTTTGAAATACTCCTGTCAACTGGGCAATTCCACAAACTATTTCCCCGACATAGATCTATCTTCCTGCCACACAGTGATTAATTTTATGAAAAAGGATGTTACGTCGAGTGTCCCTTGCTTGCACTCATGCAACCTGTTTTTCTATACAAGGGATATAAAGCGTGAAGCGAATTCTGCCAGTCTTCGAGTAAAGTTTCTGGAATAGCTTCCCAGATACTCCCGAGCTGATAAGCTGAGTTAAAGAAGAGGCTTACCGATCTGAGGCTCCATACTATTTATTAAAATTGAGCGAAGGAGAGAATCCTCCCCCTTCCATATCCGTTCCTGAGGATCCCCGGGGTTTGGTCTGGGTATTTCCCCTGTTAGATACCCGAACTTGTGCCGCTCCTCGAGAACCATCCTCACAGATTGAGACCAAGAAAAATAATTCTGCCCATTAAGTTTTTCGCCAATGGAAATTCCTGCAAAATTGCCTACAGACCCAGACATAATGTTTGTGAAAGGCAAAGTAGGGTAAATAGTTACCGGAGTTTCTGAACATAACGGAACCCTTGGGTATGTATCTGGTAGAAAATCTGTTGAAGGATTGGCCGAAGATCTAACAGCTGCTCCAAGTGCAGAAATTTGGTATTGAAGGTTTGCCAGTTGTTGTTGAACACTAACCGTCGCACCATGAATCATTGTAGGTTGTTTTTGCCCATAAACCCCTGAATCTTTTCTATAACAGTCGCACCATGAGTTTTCTCTTGGAGTTCCATCCCCTACTAGAGTCGATGACTGAATCTTTTCTATTCCAGCGACGTTCTCATCACCATGCTCTGATACCATCTTGAAAAGTTAGGGGAAAAGAAAAAACACCAGAGTTACGTGGAAAACCCTAGACCAGGGAGAAAAAACCACGATAAGAGTTTTTTATTTTTAATTTAGATACACAGTACACAATACAAGAACATGTATAAATAACCAAACAATGAGAAACCCTAGACTGATAAAAGACAAAAACGCCCTTAGGGCTAAAATATAATTTCAACAGTATTGAATCTGAATTTTGTGACTTCTACTCTAAGCTATTCACTAAAAAATCTGGTAATCGTTTCCTTCCTATTAATGTGGACTGGAGCCCTATTTCAACTGTCCAATCAATAGATCTTGAACGTCCGTTTTCTAAAGATGAGGTTTTCAGGGCCGTCTCTTCACTTGGGGTGAATAAATTGTCTTGGTGGTTTTACAGCTGAATTCTTTAAATTTTTTTGGCCTGCTATGAAGGGATATGTTATGAATATGGTTCATGATTTTTTTTGATACGAGAGTTATAAATGCTTCTTTAAATGAAACTTATATTTGTCCCATCTCCCCAAGAAAAGTGATTCCAAATTGGTTTCTGATTATGGGCCTATTAGCCTTATTCCTTGTGCATACAAGATTATTGCATGTGTTCTATCAAACCATTTGAAATAGGTTCTTCCTTCTACCATTCCTTTGAATCAACTTGCATTTGTGGAAAATCGATAGATTCTGGATGCTTCTCTTATGGCAAATGAGTTGGTTGATGATTGGTTTCGTGGTTATTAAGCTTGATCTAGAAAAAGCTTTTGATATAGTGGATTGGGATTTTTTTGGATGTTGTTCTTCAGGCCAAAGGTGTTGGGATAGTTTGGCGATCATGGATACAAGGTTGCATCTCTAGTGCCAATTTCTCTATCATTATTAATGGCAGACCTCTGGATAAGATTATCCCTTCTCGTGGAATAAGGCAAGGCGATTCCATCTCTCATTTTCTATTCATCTTGGTGGTTGATTGTCTGAGCCATCTGTTGGACCATAGTTTGTCAAAGGAACTGATTGTAACACACCCTATTATTGATTCCTCTTTTGTCCTTAGCCATTTACAATTTGCTGATGATATATTGCTTTTCTTTATTGCTGATCGACATGCTTTGACACATCTATTTGAGGTTATTCGTGTTTTTGAACAAGCTTCTGGTTTGTCTATTAACTTCTCTAAGAGTGAGTTGTTGGGGATTAATCTATCTGAGGACGAATTGGAATGAATGGTGAATACTTTTGGTTGCAAAAGGGGTCATTGGCCTGCTACTTATCTTGGTCTTCCCCTGGGAGGTAGTTCACTTTCGTTGAGGTTTTGGCAACCTGTTATTGAGAGGATACAACAGGAGCTCCATAACTGGAAGTATGCATATATCTCTAAGGACGGAAGGCATACACTCATCTAGGCCACTCTTTCTAGCTTGCCTACATATTATCTTTCTCTTTTTCGTGCTCCTGCTGATGATATTAATAGATTGGAGAAAGTGATTTTATGACTTTTTTTGGGAGGGTTCTCGCGGTGATGATGGAATACATAATGTCAACTGGGAAACTACCTGACGTCCTAAGTTATTGGGCGACCTTGGATAGGTAATTTCCGATGTCGTAATTCTGCACTATTGGCCAAATGGATTTGGCGGTTTTTACATGAACATGATGCTTTGTGGAGGAAGCTTATTGTGGCTAGATTCTCCTCTCTTTCATGTATATGGCTGTCTATTATTCGTAGTTTTGCTAAATCCCTATGGTGGTTTATCTGTCATACCATTGATCTGGTTGCTTCTCGTACTCAATTTTGCCTTGGTACGAGGTCCACAATTTCTTTTTGAAAGGATCATTGGCTTAGTTGTGGTGTTCTTTGTGGCTTTTCTTCGTTTGTTTCGACTTGCTCATTTTCCTGATATTAAAGTGGCTGAGGTGTGGCTTGCGGAATCCAAGGCTTTGGACTTGCGTCTTCGTTGTAATCTTAATAAGCCTGAAATACATGAGTGGGCTTCTTTATCTCTATTGTTGTTCTCTGTCAGATTTTGTTTTGTGCTGTTTCTTGGAGGTGGATTATTGATTCCTCTTCTACGTTCTTTGTGAAATCTCTCGTGGATGATTTAATTGGTTCTATCGAGCCTCTTGCGAGGATCTTTGTTTTGTCATTTGGTTGGATCACTACCCTAAGAAAATTAAAATTTTTCCGTTAGGAGCTTAGCCATGGTGCCATCAATACTGCTGATCGTCTACCACGCCGTATGCCATATATGTCTCTCTCTCCATTGTGTAGTATGTGTCAAGCTCATGCTTTATGCATCGTTCTTTTGCATCCCGTAACTGGCATAATATTTTGGATGCTTTTGGGTGGTCCATCGCCTGCTCTAATAATATATTTGACATCCTTGACTCTCTTTTGGTGGGGCACCCTTTCATTGGCACAAAGAACACGGTTTGGTTGGCCATTCTTTGAGCTTTCTTCTGGATTTTGTGGGGCGAGTGTAATAAGCGTCTCTTTAGAGATTATTTTATTGATCTAGTTCTGTCTACTGCTTTTTATTTTTATTTTTATTGGTGCAAAATCGGGAACCCTTTTAAGAACTTTAGTCTTTCTCATTTATTTTCCAGTTGGAGATCTTTTTGTAATCACCTTTAGGTGCTTGGTGTCTCCCTTTATTTCTTTATTCAAATAAATGTTTCTTATCTAAAAAAGAAGATTTTTCCACAACAAATCTCTCCCGTTCAATAGAATTATGGAGAAATATTTTTGTTCAGGCACTTGGTGTAAATATTTTTACTTTCCTTTCACTGACTACCCCTCTTAAATGACCTGATGAAAAGCTGGATCACCTGTACCAATTTTCAAGTTTTTCTTCTTTTTTATATTTCATCTAATCAATGAAACATTTGTTATTTTATTTAAAAAGAAGGATACAACTGCAAAGGAAGGGAACAAAAAAACTAATTTTAGCTTTTCGTTGGCTCTGCAGCTGGCTATATGCATCGAGAGGAAGCATCAATCTATTGAGGAGTTTCAGGATTGTCTTGGGAGCCAGGATCCTGAATCTCCTCGTGATGAGGTAACGGCACTACCTTTTTCTTATTGTTATTTCAATGCCATCAACTTTCCACATTGTCCCAGTTACTCTTTGTTGTTGATTTGGAAGAAATATTGAAATTATTGAACTGGCAGGATGATGGTCCAGTTTCCGAGGACTTTTCCATTATGCAGATGCCTGGTGAAAATTTTGATGGGAAATCTGACAGGTGATATAAGAAGTGAGAGCTCTTTTGTTTTGCTTAACTGAAAAACATATATGATATTATACTATCAGTCAATGACCTTATTTCATATCAGCACATGATATACATATACCGGCTTTTCCAAGAAACTTCAGATATGTTTTTGTGAATAAGGCCATTCCTTTTCTGTCCTCATATTTTGTTCATTACTGGCGTACTAATGCTCTAGACACTTAAACTTGCAGTCACAATGTGGCGCAGGATAGATGGTAGTTGTAGGATTGTGCAGATATTATCAGGGTTTAAAAGAGACAGATGAGAGTGTCTGTTGTTAGATCATATTGGTTAGGTCATGCTTCTAATCTGCTATGTTATCTACATGAATTCTTGGACTTGTAGTTCAACTAAATCAAACCTCCTTTTTTCCCCTCTTTTTTGGCAAACTATGCAGCCATTTGTCTTCAGAGGATGAATTTGAATCTAAAGTAAATCTGTTAAAAGATAGTACCAAGTCTGAAGATTTAATATCATTTACTGATCAAAAGTCTCCAGATTCAATGAGACGAGGTTCAGCAGGCATAGTAGGAAACATGATGCTTCTCAATTCATACCAGAGTATGCATGCTCCATTCACACAGGTTTTTTCCAAACTCTTATTTCTATTCATATATATATACATTGCAAGCTCCCATGTTCATGTATGTATATGTTAGTACACCCATTTTGAAACCTTATGCTCCGCCCAGGGGCAATAAATAATTATCTGTTTTATTTTTTTTTAATTTGGGTTCTACAGGATGTACCACTTATGACAGAGGACATGCATGAAGAAAGACTCCAAGCTGTGGAGGCCTTTGGCGATTCATTTGTTAGTGCTTCTAACAAGATTTCATCTACTGCATGTTATGTTTTCCCCCCACCTAATTAAAAGATGACATCTTTTTCTGCAACACTGGCATGACTGGCATGATTGGGGGGAGTGAACTTCAGATATACTAAATATTACATTGTCAGTCCAGAGCTGTAAAATAGTCCCAGAAGAAGAAAATTCTAGATTCAGATAAATTCCAACGTTCCATGCTGATATTAATTTGGAATTCTCAGTCTAAATCATACTGTTGTTGATTCTTTGTATGTATTTCCATATGATGAATTTTACACTGTTCTGCACTTGCAATTTCTTCTCCATCAAAACAATGTTTACTCTGTTATCTGTTACACTATTTTACTCGCATTGAGGATTCTTAACTAAATTACACTTGTATTCTGTGGCAGGACTTTTCTGCTCAGTTGGAGAAAGATATCCTATCTTCAGGTAATAACCTTTGAATGATTTTCTTCTATCATTACTGCATCTACATTGGCCAGCTCTTATTAACAGGAATCTTGTGGAAAAAAATCCTAATTAAGGAGTGTTTTGTTAATAAAGATATCTTTTAGTAATTCTACACTTAAAATATTAAAAAGAGTTATTGTGATGTGAGGGAGGATTAGTGCGTGATGTAAAACAACATTAATTTGAGATTCTTAATAACACACCCGTTACTGTTTCGTTGGGACTTGGTGGAAAAATGTGGTAACAATGTTCTTGTTACCGGCGGGCCAGACTTTTGGAGGCCATTAGACTCCAAAATTTCCCCAGGGGATGTAGTTTTACATTTGCTTGACCTTTCTAACTTTTCATTATGCATTGCATCAGGCAAATATATGATTATTTTCCCCACAAAAATTGTGTTTGTTTTTCAGCTTTCCTTCCCATTATGCCATATTATAGTGAAACTGCAATATTCTAGTTAAGAACATTTACATCTGGTATTTTAAACAGATATGTCAGCATTTAAAGCAGCGAATCCTGATGGTGTCTTTGAAGATTTTATTCGGTGGCATTCACCTGGGGATTGGGAGGAGGATTCTGGTCCGGAGGACGAGGATTTACCCCATGGCTCAGCAACAGAAACTTCCAAAAACAACTGGCCTCCTCGAGGGCATCTTTCAAAACGAATGTCTGAGCATGGAAATTTATGGCGACAACTATGGAATGATGCACCTGCCTTGCCTGTTTCTGAACAGAAGTCGCTGCTGGATCCAAATAGAGAAGGGGAAAAGGTATGTTCATTAGATATATGAACCAATCTTTCATGTTTTGCGAACTTTGAAAGATTGTGGTTGGGGATATGTATCATCGTAGAATGGGAACAATTTAGGATTTCTAGAGTCGCCTTCAAGTTTCTAAGGATTTATGACAACCAAATCTTTAGTTAAATTTTTAGGTATTAGCAGCTCCATTCAAATTGCACACCAATTTTACATTAATTATTTGGTCTACAACCAAGTTTAATGAAGGAAAAGTTGAAGAATTGATGTAGTAGGATTAAGATAATTTAGGGTATTATGGTCAAATCCTTAATTGATTAGGACTGGGATTAGTTTCCATGACTTATTAGAATTAGGATTAGCTTCATTTGTTTATTAGGATTAGGTTTAGTTTCTTTGACTAATTAGAATTAGGATTAGTGATTCGAGGAAACTTTCAATTTGTTTGCGTTAATGGATATGCGTTGATGGTCATGTGCTGATCATGCGTTAATATGAAAAATGCATTTAATCGTGGATGCGATGACCATGCGTTCCTGTCATAAGCTTTCTTGCTCTCTCGCCAAGTCTAACGAGATCACAAGTTTCTCGGGATGATCCGAGGTCGAATACGGGGACTTGCAACTAAAAGATGATTGTAAAGTAATGCATTTGAGGTGGAGAATAAAAATAAAAAGAAAGAAGCTGATTACTATGCGCTACTCCTACTCCTAGCTAAATAGACTGAACAATTGAAGTTTGACTATGAGAATTGGTAGAGATGTGGCAACTGTTAACGCGTAATAAGATGCATGGAGAAGTAAGGTTGGGGGAGGAGATTTCACCAAGTCCTTAAGTTTGGATGCAAGGGTAATCCCAACTCGCCACACTAACGCATCGCACACCTCTCGGTGGTCAGCTACATGCTTATATCTCTATAACGCATGGTTATGTTGAGCATAAGGTTATTCCTATCTTTAGGAACACTGCTTTCTTTGCTTAGTGAATTCTACTACTTACCCTCTAGGGCAGTTGGTTATAACTACTCCGCTCATAGATAAGCATTGCGATAGCCTCACACTAAACAAACAGGATTGACTCACTATACTCGTGCAACGCACACCTCTCGATGGTTTGCTACATGCGTCATATCTCTATGCCGCATGATTGAGTATGCGATAACTCTTGCAACCTGCACTTAACTCATTGTGGTGAAAGAAAAAGATGATAAAGTAGAAGAAGACTATGAAAATGATGTTGAACGAATTAAAGAGATGCATTGACTATAAAATGTATTAATGTCTTGAGCTAAAATGTAATACAATACAGAGGTGAGGGGAGAGATGGATGGCTAGATGTAGGCAATCTCTTGCTTCCATAAGATGTATGTCAAGGCTGCCGGTGGTGCAATGGATGAGCGGTGGAGTAGTCCCTCTCGAGATCTATCTCTGGTGAAGCCCTGGTCGTCAATCGGAGGAAGTTGTGGAAGTGAAGAACTCTCAAAGACTTTCTTGCTTATGCTCTCGTCTGTGATCACAGGAATCTGCCCAAGGCAGAAGTCCCAGATACTTTGAATTTGGGCTTCAAGGCTCTATTTATAGAGCTTAAACGCCGACAACTTTGGTAATCCCACTCTGAATCACTGCCATTCTTGTCGTGGTTGGTGAAATGTCATCATGATCTTATCTCTTTGATACTCCCGAGATATGTGTTCATGATTGTTTCTTCTGAAGTATCAACGCATTCCACCCACTTTGCTATCATCCTCCTATCATGGTTATCACTGTATGCGACGAACTTGTCTTCATGAAGATTAACTTTGCGATGGTTTGGGATCAACGCATGCGATTGATTCCTGCTACAACTACAAAATAGATATTTTGATGCAAAATAACACATGATATAGGGTTAGCGGGGATTTTTAGTACTGATCAACGCAAGTTCAATATTGCACATAAATTCTTAGCAATATTAACGCATATTCTGCTCATCAATCCTCATACTTCTAAATAAAAGACTGCGATAGCTTGTATTTCTACAAGCTATCAATTAGTTTGCTTTCCAATTCTCTATGAATAGAGAGATTGTCTTCTTGTATTGGCAACTTTTGATTCATAATAAAGACTTTGATTTTATTATTGGAGATTTCTCTTATTTTATCTCTTAGGCTACATCAATTTGGTATCAGAGCAGCCATCTGGGCCAACATAGACTGCCGCTGGTGGAAGATTGGGAAACTCTTGGCGACGCCGATTGCAAGAGGGAGCTTTGTGAGATGTGCTCGTTGTTGAACAATCTGCATCTATATAGCGGAACCCTTTAAATTTTAGAAAAGAAAGAAGATACCGAGATTTTCTTTTTCAAGATTTTGCAAGAATGGACTATTACCAATGAATGAAGACGACGAAGAAAAATATAGCTGTTGGTATAGGCAAGAAAGTCAAATTTCCTCCCAAAAGCAGTGTTGGAATTTTGATTCAAGTGATTCAGAATCCAACAAAATAATTTTGCCCCTACTCGATTTTCTTAAAGAACCTATTATTATCTACGTTTGAAATTTGATTATAGTGATTCTAGCATTCCGATGAAAATTCTAATGTAGTTTGGAACGGAATAACAAGATGACATTATCAACAAAGAGCCCGACGAATTCAAACCGGTTTCTCAAGAAATCGACGTAAGAATTGGGAGTTAGATGATTCATAGTGTGTAAGAAATTATTATCACCAACATCAAAGGACACCCATAAATCAACACAAATTTGGAGGTCAAAACATTTTCAAGAAAACATAAATATTCAAATAAAGACATCTATCAAGAGGATTTTCGAACAGTGATGTTGAGGCGACTTCGGGAGCGCACCTGAGGGTAGAGGCGAGGCGATCGGAGGCTTGTGTGCCTCGTATGTAGCTGAGGTGTGCAGATTCAATGAGGCGCTCGCGTTGTAGTGTCTTGCGCCTTGACCAAGGTGAGGTACCTGAGTAAAATTTAGAATTTCTTCTTTCTTTCTTCTTTGTTTTTTATTTAAAATTATACTAGTATAATTTTATAACCTAAGCCTACGTAAAAGAGGCCCACCAAATCCATGCAACCTAATATTATAATACACAACCGTCTATACCATGCAAAAGCAAAAATCATTACAGGAAAATGTGTTGGTCTCTTCCTATTCTCCACGTTTGGGTTAGTTTCTTTTCTTCCAAGTTTGAATTTCTCCTTCTTGCAAGATTCTAAGTCTCTTAAAAAAAAAAAAAAGGAAGAATTTTTCTTCAGTTTTCCCATTCAACATCTTCGGCTGCACCTCTGAGGGGTAGAAAAAGCAATAAAAAAGGTCAGTTTTTTTCTCCCATTATAGTTCTTCTCAGCAGATTCTGAGGTGGGTTTATTAAAAAAAAGCAAAGGTTTTTTAGTCCTTTCTTTTTTCCATTGTACTTGTTCTTGGCAGATTCTACGTGGGTTTATATAAAAAGGAAGCATTTTTATTTAAAAAAAAAAAGCAGAAATGGACGACTTCCAAATGGACAAAAGATCCAAAGGGAAAGAGAGCAACGGACACCGTTTTGATGGCATTCTTTTGGAACTCAGTGGTCTACATTTTAAGGCATCTGGACCCTTAGTTCGAGTACTTAGACTTGTCGATGGTGATAAACATGCAATGAGATATATTTATGAGACCATGGATAGGACAAAAAAGGCATTAAGAGTGGGTTTAATGATAATGAGATGAAGTACAAGCCAATTTGGGAGATCATTAATAGAAGATGGGATTGTCAACTTAATCGATCATTACATGTTGGATATTATTTGAATCCATCACTTTTCTACGACCACAAGGGTAGAATTACTCAAGATGTTGAAGTCACGAGTGGTCTTCTTAAAGTTGTGCAAAGATTGATACCATCTACTAGTGATCAAAATCAATGCCCAGTGGAATTAGAGTTATATTCTGGAGCTAAAGACATGTTTGACATTGACTTAGCAATCAACACAAGGAAAGTTAAGACGCTAGGTAAGGATATTCCCTACTACATTAGTAGTGTATATAAGTATGGTATTTCTAAATCATGTCAAATGTGTGAACAACATCATAGTGGGCTCCTTATGGTGGTAGTACTCCAATTTTGTAAAAGTTAGCTATGATAGCCCTTAATCTGACGTGCAACGCTTCTGGGTGTGAGTTGAACATGTAAGTGATCATTTTGTTTTCTACATTATGAATTTAAGATTTAAAATAAACTTCTAATTCCATATTGGTTAATAATTTGTAAATTCATACGAAAAAGAGGAACATGTTGGCACAGAAGCGCTTAAATGATCTTGTTTATATAAAGTATAATCAAACACTTAAAGAGCTCTTTGATTTAAAGGATCAACTTGATCCCATCTCCTTAGATCATATAAACGAGAGTAATGAATGGCTGGTCGGAACATTGGACAAAGAAAATAATGAAGTTGAAGTTGACAATGAGCTAGTTTTTGATGACGACGACCTCAAATGGGGAGATGTAGCTCGTGCTAGTGGCATTAGAGAACCCATCACGTATACTAGATCAAAAGGAAAGTCAACTGCCTTTGCCTCCACTTCTAAAGTTCAAAAGCAAACACCAACTATACAAGTGGTTAGTGATGAAGATGAGGACGACGATGAAGAGGAATTAGACATTGAGGACAATGGCCAAGGAGGAGCAATGGATGAAACCTTATATTTAGATGGGGAGGATGTTGAATTGGATCATGTTAATTTTTATTGATTAGATTACTATTATTGATCTTTGAGGCTTTGACATTTGTATATAAACTTATGTCCTACTTCTACATATATTATTTATTTATTTATTCATTGCGCCTCGCTTCGCTCGAGCATCGCCTTTTTATCGCCTCTTGCCTTGAGACGATCAAAACTGCTTTGGAAAGAGAATGAATGAGATCCAGGTTCTTTTGGAAAAAATTCAAGAAAGGCATAATTATAATCCTCAAGATTTTTCAAGAAACCATCAAGAATCACATTTAGTCACTCAAGAAGATCAAGAACTCATCCAAATGGATTGTGAAATTGCACAAAAAATGAACGGAGTAGAAGGAAAGAAAAATCAATTGAAGACGAGTTGAATAAGAAATGTATAAAGATAAAAAAGGAGCTTGTGTTGGAAGAAGAAAATATCGATGGGACTAACATGGAGGTTGCTCAATTCGAACCAGATGATGAGGAACTATTAATCAATGAAATCAACGATGGAGGTGTTGAAGAAGATGAAGCCACTGCAAAGAATGTGTTCGTTTGGTCAGATCAATTAATTGAGCCACACAACCAACCACAATTACCTCCATTGAAATTAGCCTTGACCACCAAGAAAGACAACAAGAGAATCAACAACACCAATGGTATGTAAAAAATGTCCAAGATTTACCAAGAATCATTCAAGAACAACCAAGATCAAGGTTATATCAGAGGAAATATTGGGAGGATGTGAATTCTTCAAGTGTGGAAGAAAAAGATACTCATGGGCAACTTAATTCGAAGAAAATTGAAAATCTTTTTCCTCCATTCCTTGAGGAGTCTGCATATATTTTAATAACAAAGGATTTACTAAATAACTTAATTCTTGGATTAACTGATGGTAGTATTTATTGATGGAAATAATTTTCTCTTTCAAGAATCAAATATTCGATATATTGCATGGCTTGTGAAAATTGGTTGTTATTGGTGCCCGGTGTTCAGAGATGTGTCTGTTTGAGTGGCTTACTTTTTTATTTTTATCTTCATTTTCGTTTTAAAACTTGAGGACAAGTTTTTTTTTTTGGAGGGATAAATGATGTAGTAGGATTAGGATAAGTTAGGGTATTATGTCAAATCCTTAATTGATTAGGATTAGGATTAGTTTCCATGATTGATTAGAATTAGGATTAGTTTCCTTGGTTTTTTAGGATTGAGATTAGTTTCTTTGATTAATTAGGATTAGGATTAGTTTCCATGATTGATTAGAATTAGGATTAGTTTCCTTGGTTTTTTAGGATTGAGATTAGTTTCTTTGATTAATTAGGATTAGGATTAGTTTGCTTTCCAGTTCTCTATAAATAGAGAGATTGTCTTCTTGTATTGGTAACTTTTGATTTATAATAAAGACTTTGATTTTATTATTTTGGAGATTTCTCTCCTTTTATTTCGCAGGCTACATTAAGAACACATGAGTAGCTTTGAAAGTTTAAGGAGAGGTAACCTTGGCAACTTTAGCATAGCCACTGATTTGAGTTAAGCTGGAGAATGGTTCAAGTACCATTACTGATTTATGTGTGGACTTCAGTTTTTGCACTTTAACCAAAGTAATTTGATGTAATTTCTTATAATGAAATTGACTGTATTGTGTGCGTGTGGATTGTGGAAAATGGGAAGCTGTAATTTCATGGTAGTACTAGTGACTTTGCCTATGTGTATACTAAAACCCTGTACTTCCATTGCATGCATTGTTTCCTTGTTCATGATACCTGGAATTCTGCAGATTCTCCACTATCTGGAGACATTACGACCACATCAATTACTGGAGCAAATGGTCTGCACTGCCTTTAATGCTGCAGCTGATACGTTAAGCCAGACTAGTTATGGAGGACTGAAACTGATGAAAACAAAAATGGAGCAACTTTACTGTACTATGGCGTCTGTTTTGAAGTTCTTGCAAGGTAGACAAACGCGTAATCGCGATCTTCATGATTTCATGTTTTTTATTACAATCATTTTGCTTTGATCCCATGTTTATGTCATGCAAGTATACTGCAGGAAATCGTTTGTCTGCTGAGAGTGAGGTTATTGATGACCTAAGACGTCTATGTGTTGTTTTTGAACATGTGGAGAAGTTGATGGCTCTTGCAGCTTCTCTCTATCGTAAATTGTCACAGGCACCACGTCTGTCTGAAATGATTTTCAAAGACTACTACGACTTTTACCTGCCAAGAATGGGAACTGGCTCGTCAGGCAGCAAATTTGGAACGGTAATCACTTATTAGATGTTTCTGAGAAAAAGTGTACAATACTTGAGAAAATTTTCCATTTGGGAGATACTAGATTATCATGTTTTCTTTCTTAAAAAAAAAAGGTTTATTAGTATTCAAATTTAGGCTAAATATATACTTTAGGTAACTCTTTTTAATTTAGTTCTATCATTTAAAATGTTTCCTTTCAGTCCCGCTTTTTGATTTAGTCCCACTGTTGAAAAGTTTTAAAACTGGCCAATGATAAACTTACATGGCACCATATTTGGGAAATAAAAAAAGAATATAGGAAAATAAAAATCAAAACTTCTACCAATTTAAAGAAATTTAGGGGAGGAATTGGAATCCTTCTGGGAGGAACTTTTTCCTCTAAATTTTCTCTATGCAGTAAAAGTTTATCATCAACTATTTTTAAAATTTTTTCAAAATGTGGGGCTAGATTGAGAAGATATACCCGAAAATTAAGGACGGGAAAAATTGCTATTTACAAATTAATAATTTAATTGATTTAATTGAAAAAAAAAAATCTCCTTTTACGATAATCCCGTGTATGACTCTAAAAATTGTGGAAAGGAAAAAAATCCATTATATACATTTATAGTTACTAATCAAGTGATCAAGCACATATTTTGCTTCCAATTTAATATATAGGAAAAACCTTTCCAATGAAAGTTGAATCTACCCTTGTCTCGTTATATCGGTCAAATCTGCTCATTATGATCATCCTGGATAACTATTTTGAAGCTCAGCTGGAGCCGGGACTAACTTTCATTTCTAAATATGTATCATCTTTAGGAGTTTAACAAGAAGCAGCTCGTAAGAAACCATGAAAGAGGAGTGATATCAAGCATGTTCACTCCTCCAACAGCCAGTCAATCATGGAGGAAGGTTTTGAGCATGGGTAACCTTTTCAATGGCCACGAACCAATCCTCAGGGAGATCGTCTTTTCATTGCGAGATCGTGTCAATGGAAACCATTATGCAGATTCTACTCCTACGGCTCGAGAAGAAGAAATAGACACACATCGAATGTACATAAACGGTACTTCTAACGATCTCCGCGTAGCTCTCTCTGTTACTTCATGTGATTAAATCTCCTCTGTTAAAAAAAAAAAAAAAGAAGGTAATTTCAGCACATAGTTATATAGTTATATTATTTATTGATCGATTTCAATGTCACAACCTTTTAGGTTTTTCCTCATTGATCATATAGTTTTCACCAAATCCTTGAAAGAGTAGAGCTGTATTTGCACTTTGGCACAACATTTTTGTGTGTGCATGTGTGAATAAATAAAGTAGCTTTAGTTAGAGATTGTGGGTATAGGGAGTTAGGTGGTCATATATGTCAGTGATAATATTTTAAATTCCTTTCATAAAAATATCCCTTTGATAATTTTGTGGGGTCTGCTAGTGCTAGCTTTAATGGCTTTTAGGTCAGCATCACAAGGAAATAGATCCTTTCATCCTTTGCGAGAAAAAATGGAGATGAATGGTGGGTGGGGAGTAATAAATAGCACAAGGACATGTGTACTACCTACACATTTGAGGTTCATCAGTGCTTTTACACAGGATCATGCCCCACTCACACCCTCTCCTCTTCTTATATGGATTCCTAAGAGGGAGAAGAAAAAGAGAAAAAAAAAGAGAAAAAAAAGAGAGTGAATTCAGTTAATGACAACTACCCTAATTTGGTCTGTGGTTATTGGGGCAAACCAAGAAGTTTTGAGATTATATGCTTAGATCTCATAATGTTCACTACCTTCCTAAGATATTCAGAATTTTTTTTACAGTTACTTCTTGTAGGACGAAATGATTGTCTCGTGCAAATAGTTGTGGTACATATAAGTTGCCAAACCTTTCACATATATTAAAAAGTGGACAATTTTATTGGATAGTAGTTTTAGGGATAATAATTAAGCGTGTAGTAACATTTTCAAAGAATTACAAATATAACAAAATCTATCCGTGATAGACTCCTACTAGTTGATAGATCCCTACGAGCAATATGATCTATCATTGATATATTTTGAAAGCAAAATCTAAATTCTGTTATATTTGCAAATTTTTTTGCATTGTGCTATATCTACAAATACTTTAGGCTCGATTGCTATATTTACAACAGTCCCTTAAAAAGTAGGTTAAATTACAAGTTTAGGTCTTTGAGTTTTAAATTTTTTTAATAAGTTTTCAAACTTAAATTTTTTGTCTGTTAAGTTCTTGAAATATTATTTGATGTATTTTAAAGATTAGAGATTTATTGGACATAAATCTAAAAGTTTAGAGATCTATTAGATATTTACTAAAGTTTAGAATCTACATCTATATAACATCAAAAGTTTACTAACTAAACTTGTAATTTAATTAAAAAAAAAAAAAAAAAGACCATTTAGTATATTGCAATTCCTAGGTTTTGATGGAAGGGTGATGATGACTTGAAATCAATGAAAAGTTTCCCAGCTATGATTTACTATAATTTAGTTTGTTATTGGTTAGGATATCAGATCTTTTTAGCTTTTGGATCAATTTCTTTAGTAAAGCTTAATAATTAAAAGGAATCAGTAGGTGGTGGGGCGATTGGAATAGCAACCTTTATTTTAATCTTAAATTCTTTAAATAAGGTTAGGATATTGTTTTTGGCATCTTTATTAATTACTTTCTTTTCATCCTCTAACCTGTAGTCTAGAAAAGAAGGTTGCATATAGGGGCCATGACACAATAAATGTAATATTTTATCAAATCTTGAATCTAATATTGGTTAGTTTTTATTTATTTATTTAAAAAAAAAACTGCTAATGATTACATCAACCGTACGATTCAACCACCGTCTACTTTCATTATACGCATTCTTTTGATCAATTATTGATTCCATTTTCTTCTAATTTACTTGTAAAGATGATTGATGGTTTTTGTCCCATTAGATGATGCAAAATAGCTATGGCAATGCCCATATGAGCCATTCTCTCCCATTTCTCACCAACTTTTCCTTTAAATACTTTGGAATTTGCCTCCGAGTGGTCGCTCTTGGGGTCTCTTGGTCATACCCGACTTAAAAAAGTAGTCTTTTATCTTTCAACTTTCAAGTGAGCTAGTTTCCTTAGTCTTGTTAGTTGTTATAGTCCAAGGATTATTATAGTCCAAAGATTATTATAATCAGTGTTTAAGATATAAACTATTTTAGATTAGGTTATAATAATCTGTCTTTGGTGCATATAATATTTTAGTCTGAGTTATAATCGTCTATATTTTGGGTGTAGACTATTTTAATCTAGTTATAATAGTTTGTGTTTGGAGTGCATACTATTTTAGTCTGAGTTACAAATAACGAGAGATGATGGTTACAAAATAGTAAACATGGTAAGAGGAGAGTTTTCGAATAGTTTTACTATAGCTAAGTATGGATTATAATAATTGGAAACTTCATGGAGACACAAACATTAAGTAGACTAGGGCTCAAATGTCTCCTTATTGTCTCTAAATTTGAGCCTTGGGGCGGGGGCAGGTGTCTTGAATATAAGTAAATTGACAATTAAAAAGAAAAGTTAAAATATCATTTTGATCCTTATATTTTAAAGTTTGCTTGCTTTTAGCTCTTATACTTTTAAATCTCCAATTTCAGTCACGTATTTTTAATAAATCTTATAATGTTTGTTTATAGTTGATTTTTTCAAACTATTTTATTTAATTGCATTTTGCTCTAAAATTGAAAACATGAACATTTTGTATCTTTTGCATGAAAATTATAATTATTGTTTAGCCAACTTTGATAAAAGTTAACTTTAAAGGACTAAGGGCGCATTTGGATTGACATACGAAAAAATGTTTTTTTAAAAAATTCATTTTTCTAAACTCTTTTGATTGAAACCGCTTAAAATAAACTTCAAAAGTTATTTCGAGTGGTTGTTAAAACATTTATTTATTTTTTCCTAAAATGAGTTATTTTTAAAATTAAACATTTGAAAATGTATTCCAAACATATTATAAATTTAGGATTCATTAAAATTATATGGACTAAAATTAAACATTTGATAGTACAGAGACTAAAATTAAACAAACTCCAAAATACAAATATCAAAATAGTATTATGCAGACTCTCGGTGTGTTTTTGCCATCTATGAGGGTGATTTTATTAACGTTTTTATAAAATTCTAACACTTTTGATTAAAGAAAAAAACTTCAAACCCCTTTTTGGTTTTTTTTGAAATCGTTTAGAAAACGCCTTTTGATGTGTGATTCATCATGTAGAAATATTGGAACATAATTGATTTGATTTGCTTCTATTTTGACTTTTAATAAAGTGGATTTAGTTTTTAATGTTCTTTTGAATTTTGAATCATTGAAGTCGAAAAATGCCTTTAGAGTAATTTTTACTTTAAAAAAAAGAATCTAAACACTTTCAATATTTTTATAAATATAGTTATTTTCTAGTGAATTATTTGGTTAGCTTGATTAAACAAGCAAAAGAAACGTATTCAAACCATTTTTGTGTCATATGTCATATTATATGGTAGGTAGATATGTCACCATTAACTAATAAGAGGAATGAAACAAATCCCACTATAAGAAACACCTCCATTCGTTTGCATCTCCTACAATCTTTGATAATGACATTTTTATTTGTCTTGAATTATTTCTAAGAGAGAAGACTATCTCCCTAAACCAACGTAGGTCCTTTTAGCTTGTTTTTATCCTTACTAACATGTTATTTAGAAAAATATATAAGAGATTTACGCTTAACTTTGGAGTTTTTGTAATTAAACCACTAAAATAGAAGGTGCATCTTATTGGTATAAACAGTAGCTATTAATTTTTTAACCCTTTTTTAACCATACTTTTAAATAGTCAAGATTCCCATTATTTAAACGTGACCTCGATTCGTTGGTGTACTCCTCTAAATTCATTATACAAAACATTTTAATACATTAAAATAAATTGGGATGATTCCAAATTCAAAGAAGAGATGGTTCTATGGGCATGCAAACATTGTAAAAAAAAAAAAAAAAAAAAGAAAAAAAAAAGCCTCTCCTCGTATTCCCTTTTTGAATTTAATAACTTAAAAAAGGAATTAAAATGGAGATAGGGATGGCACATTCATCACATTCACGCATCACAATAGCCTTCCTCATACCCACCATTCATTTCAACTATTTAATTCTTATTCCCCTTCCATTTTCTTCTTTAATTTAATGAAATTTTCTAACCTTATATTTAATTAATCCTTTCTAGTCAAATAATATATCAAACCACGACTAGGAATTTAGAAGTTGAAATCTTCCTACTCTTAAATGTCTTCAAGTTTTTTTTTTTTTTTTTTTTTTTTTTTTTTTTTTTTTTCTCACTTTAAATGTCGGATTAAATTTTTAGATTAAATAGTGAATAATACAATATAATGGGTCTTCAAAATTTTCAATTTTATGTATAGTAGATCTCTAAATTTTCTAATTTTGTGTTTGATAGGTTATTAATATATTTGCATTTCTAAAAATTCATAGATCTACTAGACGTAAAATTGACAATTTAAGAGGTCTTATCAATATATAAATTTCAATTTTATAATTAATAAATCAATTAATTTTTTAAAATATTAAACATATTAAAGATCTTTAAAGATCTATTAGCTTTATAAATTTATTAGACACTTTTTAAAATGTAAAGATAACACCGACACAAATTAGGAACTAAATTTTTGTACGGTAACAAAAAGGTAAAACTGATTAACAATAAGAGAAAGTAGATTTTATGAATTATGGCACATAATTTTTTTTTCTTTTTTGGAAAAAAAAAACATGGCACACAATTTTGGATCAGGTAACAAGGATGATATGATAAATAAAGTTTGCCTTATTAATAAAGGAAGAAGGTAGTTGAAAACAATTAACCTCTACCATCTACACCCCTTAAAAAAAAAGGAGAGAATTTATTTCATGAAACTTGTAATAACATGACATCAATTATTTACATGCCATAAGTTTGTCATTCTTAAATTAATGTTGACTTCACAAATTCTTATGGGTCAATAATTGACCAATAGACACTCATGGTAGTAAGATTTGTAAAGTAGTACTAAAAAAAACTTGTAACCAACCTAAAGTTTAAGATATCGATTTGGGTGAAAATGTCGTGATCTCAATTTTATTGAAATATCGATAAAATATAGAAATTGATTTATATTTCTAAAAAAAATATATAAAAATTAAAAACGGTCTTAACTAATAAATTTTTTTATTTTTAAATAAGTTAATTCGTTTATTATTTAGATTATATTCGCACTATTTTTTTTGTTTTATAAATTTTTATAAAGTGGAAAGATATAAAATTAAAATAAATTTATAAAATATATATAGATGTTAAATTATTATGAGGGTTCAATATGGGAAGGTCAAACTAATAATAATAAGATCATTGACAAATCTCCACATACGAAAGTGCTCAATCTTTAGGCATATATTTCACTCCGGATCGTCTTAATTGGTAAATGTTGGGAATTTCCTTTTTAATTTTTAATTCTTAATTTTTTTTTGGTTTAGTCAAATCAATTTTAATTAAAAAAGTGACGTACTTTAAAAGTTAATCTTAAATGATTATGCGGTAAAATAATGGATAATTATTTTAATTGATAAAATAGCTAAAAATATTTTCAAATATAGTAAAATATCATTGTCTATTAGTGATAAAATAATGATAGACATTTATTACTGACACTAATAGATGTCTATTACGGTTTATCACGAATAAGTAGTCAAATTTTGCTATATTTATAAATGACCGGCTCATTTTCCTTTATTGAAAAATAACTATAAAATAATATACTTTAAAAACTAAATTAATAATCACACGAAATTTAACTATATTGAAAATCGAGTAAAAACAAATGGTAAGAACTCACTTATGAAATATTTGAACCTTACAACAAATTAAGTTTGTGATATCGAAAGAGGTATCAGAAAGAAATTCATTAAAATTGAAAATGCCTTTAAAACATGTTGTTGCTGATACTTTCTTTCCGCTTTCTTGTTCCATAGCTTGAACTCAAAGAAAGAAGAGATAAGAGCGCCATATGAAGAACGTGGTTAGTAATCCATAATAAAAATATAAAAAATGCTTAAATTTCATAATAAAATGTCCAAACCTAGCCATATATATATATATATATATATATATTAATTCTCATAGTTAATCATGAACCATAAGGAAAGAGAAAAAAAAAGAAAAGAAAAAACTTTATATTGATCATTGTACGATTTATTCAAAATTTTATCTTATTTGATAAAATTAAAAGTTTAAAGTAAACTTGACTCGCACGAAATAGAAAAGTGTGTTCAAATGAAAATTTATCTAAATAAATTTTTTTAACCCCTTTTCCAATATTTTATGGTCATCATTTTATTTAAACTTTTAATACTATTGGATAATAATTTCATTTTTGATTTTTGATTTTTAAAAATTAAGTTTATAGACACTGATTATACCTTCAAATTTTTTTCTTTAGTATCTACTTTTTACCAATAGTTTAAAAAACAAAGCCAAATTTTGAAAACTAAAAAAACTAATTTTTAAAAATTTATATTTGGAATTTGACTAAGAATTCAACCATTATACTTAACAAAAATGCAAATTATTGTAAGAAATTTAGAGGAAATATATTTAATTTTTTTTTAAAAAAAAAATTATCAAATGAGACCTAGTTTTTACAAGTTTTTGAACAACAACAATAAATATTTTTTATAAAAAAGAAAAAAAAAAGATGTTTTAAAAAAGAAGCTATGAATTGTTGTCAAGTTTAGATAACCTATAATACTCTTTACAAGAGTAGTATTTTTAAATAAAATAATAATAATCTATGACTTGAGGTCTTTGCCTACATATTCAAATTATTCCACCATCAAATACCTAACTCATAGTGGTTATTACTTAAGTTAGACTAGAAATGATTTAATTTAAATAAGTTGTAGCTCAAATAAATAAGAATAATGATCATTGATCTATGACTTACAAATAAGATAATAAAATTAGTAGTTACAAACTTACTTAATAACTTAACATTAATAGATAAAGTTTTAGCAAACATCATTTATTTTCATACATTTTTTTCTTACTGTCATAGTAGCTAAAATTATTCGTAACTATATATTCAACATTGCTACCTCTAATTAATGTTGACGAGAATCTAATTAGTAATTAGTCTAATCAAATATATATTCAACAACAATTACAAAACAATTAACAAAGGATAAAAATCATAGTGAGTTATGATATTGCTGCTAATTATAATGATTTTTGTTAATGATGTTTAGTGCAGAATCTTTTCACTAAAACAAAATCTGATCTGATATGTTACATTGGCTTGGAATAAAGTCGTATTTCTTCATTCAATTAATTAAACTATAAAACAAGAAAAAGGGAAATTATATATTATCAATTAGATTTTAAGTAAATGGCTGTCTTCAAATTGCTTGTGATTATATTCTCAGACAATGCAACTTTGTCCCACTTTGCAACTTGGGACTTCCTCTCTTTTATAAATATTCTTAATCGATAAGTTTGGGAATTTGTTTTTCTCTCTCATTATATTTTTTTTAATATCAAAATTTGATAGTTCATCAAAACATAAGATAAGATATTCAAAGGTTCAAAACTTAACCTCTATATATTATTATACATAAAGAATATATATACATATCATAATATATTAAAATTCTCAATTCATTTGAAAAAAAAATTGAAATTATGTAACATTTGATAAATCAAGAATATTGGAATTGGAATTAGAATTCTCATCCCATGCTTAACTTATTTGTAATGGAATAATCACTCTATTAAAATGCATATTCCCACCATTTTGAAGAATTGAATATTTCCAATGTGAGGTTGATTAAAGAAGGGCTAATTTCCTTTTTGCTATTATACATTTGTAATTGCTAGTGTAGTTATCATTCATTTCATCATTTTAATTTATTGATAATTTTAAGGAAAAAGTGTAAATATAGCAATTAAATTCAAAAAATCAACAGATATAGTATAATATTAAAAAAAATTATAAATATGACAAAATTTAGATAGTCTATTAATAATTGATCATATCACTAGTAGGAGGCTATCCGTGATAGATCATATCGCTGGTAAGAGTCTATCATCGATAGACTTTGTTATATTTACAATTTTTCAAAAATGTTATTATACGTTTGATTATTATCCCTAAAAATACTACTCATTGTAATTACCATAATTTTAATCCTTTATTTTATTAATAAACCAAAGAAACGATTATTTTGGATTGTGTTGGTTTATAATTTTTATTTTGCGAAGATATTGACTTATAATGAAAAGAAAGAAATCTCACGACGTAAGGTGAAGACACAAACAAACTACAATCACTTGGGACAAATATAGCACCTAGACCCGAAGGTTAACACACTCTTGCTAAAGATGATATAGCATCATACTAGTCTACTTTCCAAATATTTAGTGTTGAGATTTTATAATTAATTCGATAGATTTTGCATTAAAAGTCCATGATATAGGTACTTCATCTATAGATATCGTTTTTAATTTTTGGTTAAATTATACAAAATATTCATAAATTTTGTATTTTATGTTAAAAAGACCGTTGAACTTTCAAAAGTTTAAAAGATATTCTTAATTTTTTTTTAAAAAAAAATACTCCTAGCATTACTTTTGAATGAAAACCATTAGAATTTTATTTCAAAAATATCCATGAACTTTCAAAAGTTCAAAAATATTCTTAAACTTAAAAAAGTCTCAAAAATACTTTTAGTGTTAGTATATAAACACAAACCATTAATACTCGTTTAAAAAATATCATTTAGTTTTCAAAAATTGTAGTAATACTCTTAGCCAGATTGTTTGAAGTTTTATTGAGTTCGAAAAGAATCAATTTTAAAAAAATTATAATTGTAACTTTTTTTTTTTTTCCATATAGATACTCTCAATTTTCTCCAATTTCTTCATCTTTTATGCCAATTTTCTTACAACAAAATATAAACCAAAACCTAAATTAAAAGCTAGCATAAATTCCAGTAAAATCCCAAAATCAAAATATCCCCTTAAAACTAAATAGCTAAATACATTACTACACGCTTAACTACTAATCTACAACTTTTTCTAACATTTAAGTCCTATATATTAGACATATTTAAATAATAATATGTTTAATTAAAGTATGAGCTATGTATGTGGATTAATAATTTATCACATTGGTTATTTTATTAGATTGGACCCTATTATGTGATCTAATTAATTAAGGTCCTAGATTCCTATGGACTTAATGGGTAGAAACCCATTCCTAGTTAATTAGGGTTTAATGGGAACCCTAATTGAACTAGTATATAAAGAGACCTTATGGCTATGATCCCCGATATACCAAAACAATAAGCACTTAGTCTTTCTTGAATCCCATCTAGAGATCCCACTAAGGGTATTCGGAGTTTTGGTTGAGGAAGACCATAGTCATCCATCATTATCTTGAAGCTATCATCAATTTTACAATGGAATCCGGTATGTTATTCTTGACAATTTGACATGAATGATCCTAGGGTTTATCTATTCAATATACATATAAAGAATTTATGCTAACAAGTGGTATCAGAGCATGAATTTCATGTTGGATTGTTAGTTTATGCATTTTCCATTGGCATTATTGGTTAAATTTTGGTTTCGGTAAAAAATTTAAAGAATTAAAAAAAAATGGTCGGCTTACTATAGCAGCGTTGTAAACTCATCGATGGTAGGATGGAAATCTCGGCGGTCAATTTTTTCTTTGGCAATATGTGTTCTTGCAACCCGTATTTTTGTCAGTGGTATTTGGCCTACCCATCACCGATTATGAATGATGTGCTAGTGGTGGATTAAAGTGATTTTTTTTGGTTGATTATTTTAATTGAACGTGGTTTCCTAAAGTTTTTTTTAAGGAAAAAAAAAATAAAAACCTTAGTTCTATTATTGTCAAAATTAAGGATGTTCAGTTCAACATTCTTGACAAAAGTCCACCAATGTGATGAAATCCACTGGAAAAAAAATTAAAGACCGATCAAAGGAGTTAGGTCTTTAGTTGCTGCAAGTTTTACTCATCAAAATTTTCGGTTAATGACTGACTGGAGTTGCCGTTGGGCGAAGGTATCGGTCAATTACTGATTAAAGTCTTGCTGGCGGTTCTTGGTTTTAATTATCAGTTTTTTTTTTCTTTAATTCTTAATGGATGACTTTATGAGTTCGGTTTTAAATTTGATTAATAATGGAAAAGTTTGTTTTTTTTTTCTTTTTTTTTTTTAACTGAAAAGTTAGGTTAATACTTAATTGATGAATATGAGTTTAAAAAAACTGAATTGTGATTGATAATTTTGGACACTAGTGGTTTTTTTTTTTTTTTTTTTTTTTTTTTTTTTTTTTAAAGTTAAAAAAGAAACTGATTGAATTTAGTGAATTTATTTTTTAATAGTTTGATAATATTTAATTTGTCAACTATGGATTAATTGCTAATTGAACTTCTTGCCCGCATTTCTAAGTTTTATTGATAAATAACTTGGTGAAATTCTTGAAAAGGGTTCTTAGTTCTTGATTGGTAAGTTTGTGAATTAAAATCTACAATTTGATTGTTTTTGTGATATTCACATGTTTATGTTACTTTAATTGTATTATGTGTATGCAATTATTAAGTGAATTTTGTAAAAGACTATTTGGTGTTCTTTCTTCTTTATTTTTTGTACAATAATATTAATTTAATTATTATATCTTATATTTTAGATTGAATTGGTAAAAAATAATAAATTACCAAAGGAAGATAATTATTTGGCCAAATTGTGGGTATGCATGTGGTAATGAGTATGTGACAAATTATAAGGATTGCTCATGTGAAAAGTAGTCGGTCCAAAGAAAGACTATTTTTTTTCTTTTTTATAGAGTTAATTGTCAGTACTTTGATTACTACGTTGAGAGTACCATTTACAGTTGATATTTTTTACCCAAAGGCTAGACATCAATATTGTGTTAGGTATCTTGTTAAAGGGGTCCACCACATATGTGAAATTATTTTGTTATGTTTAATTGTGAGCATATGTTTTGTTGTTTATTGTTTCAGTTGGTCTTACTCAAATTATCTTGGAAAATCTAAGTTCAATCCCTAAGTTGAATGAATCGAACTTCAAGATTTGGAAAGAAAGCCTAGAGATACTTCTTGGGTGTATGGATTTAGACCTTGCATTAAGGACCGATAAACCTACTTCTACTGAGGAACAACAAAATACTGCTAATATAGAGAAGTGGGAATGGTCAAATCGCATGTGTCTGATGATCATTAGGCACTCCATTTCGGAGTCTTTTCGGGGCTCTATCACGGAAAGTGAAAATGTCCCAGTGTAAGGATTTATTATAAAAGATTTGTTTTTTCTATAAAAATATTTTTATATCTAACATTTTACTTTAAATGACCCTTTTTTATTCACTATGATTCTATCCATGGCAAATATGTTTTCCCCCTAATTTAGAAATAGGTAATTTCAGTAGGTAGTATTTTTAATTTGAATAGGTAGTATTTTTAAAGATAATAATTAAGTATATAATAATATTTTAAAGAAATTATAAATATAGTAAAATGTATTAGTGATAAATTCTATTATCGATAAATTCCTGCCATTGATATGGTCTATCATTGATAGACTGGACTAGTGGTAACTGATATGAACTATCATTGATAGATTTCAAAAGTAAAATCTTAATTTTGTTATATGCAAACTCTTTTGTCTTGTGCTATATCTGCAAATACTTTGAGTTTGATTACTGTATTTGCAATTGTCCCTTAAAAATATTCGGTTACTTAAATCATTCTTTTGATAATTCATCAAGATGTTTATTCCGAGAAATAGATTTTAAATTAATATAATATTTATTTTATTTATTAAGATTTTTTTAAGAAATACTTTTGATGATATAAAATTATTCCATTTAATACATTAAATATACTTTAAATTATTATTTTTTCCCCAAAAGTGTTAGGAGAAAAGTTGACTCTGTTAAAAGTTATTCAAACACTATAACTCATGACAACCCCAATTGGAGAAGAGGATTTTGTCTATAATTAATTATGTCCAAATATGAGAACTTCCCCATCATAGGATATAAGCTAATTGCTTTTATATTATATAAGTAGAAATGGAAAACAATTAAAGCTAAGTTGGCTATTATAATCGATGATTAATATAGTTTGCGAATAATAATAATTTGGGGTGCAGACTATTTTAGTCTAGGTTATAATAATTTTTGTTTGAGATACAAACTATTTTAATCTGAATTAATGAAGATGAGAGGAGTAGGAAATAATAAACAATGTAATAAAGAGGATTTGAAATAGTAATAGTAATATTGTGATTAATTCTGAGTTATAATAATCCACTCCATCCAATTGAGAAGTTGGAGTTCAAATAGCTCCTTAAGATTATAATATTGAATTCTATTAACTTTGAATATTTTGGAAAATGTTGTATATTTAATAAGAGTGTGTCAATCAATCATATGATTATCTCCCATCACAACAACTATGTTACAATGCAACAATGTGTAGAATTTAGTTGCAACTCTAGACCACAAGTTACCATCATTATGTTTATTAAATCATACAATCTAGACTTATGAGTTTTTTATTTTTAACCATGATAGTTATAAACATTAATCTGCTAACTTTAGGAGATTATGAGAACTCTAGGTTATTAATCCAATTAATGTTCCCTATGAAAATAATGAGAGCCAACTAAGTAGCTTTAGGATTATTTTCCTGTTTGAGTTCATGTATTATGTATATTAGGTAAAGGCATAACCATTATAGGGTTAAAATAAGGATTCATTAAAAAATTTATCTATCCCAACACTAAATTTGGCGACGTTAACAGTATCATTGGGATAAAGGAAGATTTTCGACCAATAAAAGGCCCATCAACATTATGAGTGTCTCCCGACATCTATGCACATACCATTGGGAGAGAGGGACTAGGCTTGATGATATGTTATGCAATTGTTGAGATAGGGATGGAATGTGAGTGGTCTCATAGCACCCCTTTATCGGTAGTATTACTAAACCATTGACAGAAATTTTATATGCCAACACTCTAGATTTAGGCGTCGCTACGACTCTTGATGCGTTTTACTAGGTATTAGAAGAGGTGTTCTCTCTCGGCGTCAGGAGAAGTTATTCTAAAAATGCCCGCGCTAGACTAGTGGCTTTCCACACTTACGAGGTACCCATGTTTTAGAGGGGTGAGGAGATAGACACATTTTTATCCGCTGATTTTATGTCAAGTTCAAGTATATTATTTTGAACATTTTTAACTCGACAATTTATAGTCTTTTGAAGAATTATTAATTGCAATGCTTATTCAAATTGTAATCCATAATTAAGAACGTAAATGGATGAAGTTAAAAATAGTTAAATTGACTTACTAGACGAATGTAACTCAACGTAAGCACGTCAAAAACTAAAATATTGATGTGGACATTAGTGTATCAATGGATATACTGATACAATATCGATAACAACGAATATTTACGTAAACAAAAAAATCATAAAAATTTTTAAATTAATAATTGAGTTATTTTTACTTTCAAATTGAATTTTAGACCATGTTATTAATATTCATATATTTATATTAGATGATTTATATTTTTTTTAGTGTTTTATATGTATATTTCTAAGAGATATCAAAGACATCGATCCTATGATTTATCGACAAATTGAATAGATATTTAGATTTTCCATCATTGGCCAAAATTAATCTTCAACTTCAGTGAAAGACCTAGCCAAAGACGACATGTCGTTCAAGATAATACAACACGAAATATAATATTGGACATTTTTCTCTATATAAATTACGAATTTGAAAAAAAGAAAAAAGAAAAAAGAAAAAAGAAAAAAGGGAAATGAGCTTTAGAGTTTAGTGGTGGCGTGGAAGAAAAGGTTTGCGTGTAAGAAACAAAGATGGGAGTTTCTATTATTAGATTGAAAGTGAAAAAATTGGAAATCCCAAATAACCAAATTCCCTCAATCATTCTTTCAATTCATTCACTATAGACACCGTAGAAAGGTAAAAACTTAAAAGATAAATAAAAGAACTCCTAAAGGGTAAAATGTTAAATTACATTTTTAACCAAAATTCTATTCACTTCTACGACTTTTACGCCTCTTTCGTAACTATTTTATTTTGGATTTTTTTTCCTAAAATTAAACATATTTTCTCTCCATTTCTTATAACGATTTTTATTTTTTTAAGTATAAGAGTTGAATTTTTAGTCAAATTTTCAAAAAAGATTTTTTTAAAAAAATTACTACCCTATTTAGATTTTTTTTTTAATTTTTAAAAATTAAGCTTAAACACACTAATTCAATATATTGATTTCTTTGTTTTGTTATCATAGTTAAGAAGTGTTTAAAATAAAAAAAAAAAAAGAAATTTAAAGACTCGTTTTTGTTTTTAGGATTTGGCTAAATATGCAAGTATTTAGCTAGGAAAGATGAAACCTTTGGTCAAAAAGTCATATGAAAATAAACATAATTATCAAAAATCAAATAGTTACCGAACAAGGTCTACATTTTTTACTTAATTTGACTTCAGTTTTTGAAAATATTGGCAAAAAGTTTATAACATAATCATAATAAATTTAGAGGTGAGATGGATGTTTAGAGGTTTAGTTTTCAAAAACTAAAAACAAAAAATCAAGGTTCTGTTTGGTAACCATTTCATTTTTTGTTTTTGTATTTGAAAATTAAGCTTATACACACTATTTCTACCTCCAAATTTCTTCATTTGTTATCTACCTTTTACATGGTTTAAAAGACCAAACAAACATTTGAAAACTAAAAAAAATATAGCTTTTAAAAATTTACTTTTATTTTTAAAATTTGGCTAAGAATTCAACAACGGTACGTATGAAAGATGCAAATCATGGTAAGAAATGAGAAGGAAATAAGCTTAATTTTCAAAAACAAAAACCAAAAACGAAATTGTTACCAAACGGGCTCAAATGATTACCACAGGAGACCTTATTTTTATTTATTTTAGTTTGATATTCTAAATACAACTATTTTGGCTCAATACTTTTTGGGTGTGTTTAGGGCAAGAACTATCCTAAGACTATATTAACCACCTCTTGCTACACTAAATACTATTTTGTATTCCTCAATTAACTACAATCAATACTATTTCAAAACCTCTATTTGCTATAATACTTATTATTTGCTACAGTTTTTACTGTTTTACATTCATAATTTTTTTTGTTATTTGCTATAATGTTTACTATTTCCTTCTCAAACTAAAATAGTTAACACTTCAAATGCATACTATTATAACCAAAACTAAAATAATCTACTACCCAAACACAAACTATTATAATCCAACTATAATATCATAGAACTATAATAACCAACTTCTTACTCCAAACACTCTCTTAAGATGTGTTTAGGACAAGAACTATCTTAAGACTATAATAACTATCTCTTACTACAGTAAATATTATTTATTCCCCAATTAACTACATCAATATTGTTTCAAAACCCCTTTACTATTGTATTTTCTATTTGCCACAATTTTTTACTATTTCACATTCATCTTCTTTTTTTTTTTAAATTTTTTGCTGTAGTGTTTACTATTTTCTTCTCAAACTAAAATAGTTTATATCTCAAACACATACTATTATAATCCAAATTAAAATAATCTACACTCCAAACACAAACTATTATTATAACTCAATTATAATAACCTAAGATTATAATAATCAACTCCTTACCCCAAACGTCCCCAATTAACTACAATAATTTAACATTAAATTTAGTACTTATTTGTTTGTATTTCATCTTTTTCTTCACAATTTTACATGTTAGAAAAAAATACCTATTATAATTAGGATAGCAATAAACATAAAAATAACAGAAAAATGGAAAAAAAAAAAAAAAAGGAACAAAAATAAGAAACGCATCAATTTACTTAGAAAAATCTAAAATACAAGATTGCAATAATGGTAGATTGTTATTGTGGTATGCAATTAATTAGGTTTTCCCATCCACTTTATCATATGAAATTATATTTAATTATAAGACTTCAAGCCCTTGCTAATAAATATGAAAGTAAAACTTCTGAAGTTATTACTCTAGCTAGAACAACCATGTTTAATTTCTCATAATGAACTTTTGCATCAAAGAGTTAATTATTTCAATCATTTCAATCTTGGTTTTAAACTAAATAACAAAATCTTCTTAAATATTCTTATTAACCATGTGTCATTTGCACATTATTCTAGCCAATATTATCATATTATTGAGTGTAGTACACATTCTATAATGTCCCATTAAATGAAACCAAAATTCATATTTTTCCAAGGATCATATTTGACTTTTAAAAAAAGTGGGATGGTCTACAGTCTCCAAAAAAAACTTATAAAATTCTCATCTTAAAAGGAAAAAAAACCTTGAGAAAACAAGATAATTAATGCATAAATGTCAAAATGTTTGAAGATGAATGAAATTTTACTTTCTTATATGTTTACCAGAATTATCTTACACTTATCCTATATTGTTATAGTTGTTGTTTCTTATTTATTTATAAAATATCAAATTGAACATAGTTCATTACATAAAATATCTATTATTATCTTTGACGTCAATAATAGGATATTAAAGAATCTTGCAATCTATGAGTTAAAAAATATTTAATCATAATATAACATTTATTTTGCACAATCTCATTATTTTTTTTCTATATAGAAAAATACATTAATTTATAAAAGCCTAGCTTCAAATTTTAAATTTGAATTTATAAGTGGGAGTACTAGTCTTCATACAACTATATATTTGGATTAAGAGTTACAGAAATGGTGAACTTTTTGTAACTTGTGTTTGGTACTTTCTCGATTTTTATTGGGCACGTTGTGATTTATAGAGAAGGATAAAATTGTCAAAAGAAGTCCTATGCATCGTAACGAGAAGGTGAAGTTTGGGATAGAAACAATGCCTAAGACAAAAGAGAGCCTAGGGAAAGGGACAAATTTAGGTCGAGTCCTAAAAGGAGTTGCTCAGCCTCAGCCTCAACCTTGGCTTTAATTGAGCCTTACAAGATCCATGGCGGGATATGTCACATGCATATCTCAGCGAAGGCAATAAAAAATTATCCTAGAGGATCTAGGTCATCCACTTCTATAAATATACCACCCGGGTCTAAAGGAAAATAAGCGAATTCTTCCTATTTGAATTGCTGGTTTGAGAGCTCTCTCATTCTCTAACTTAGCTATCAGATTGTGTGTAGCTTCTACTACTTTAGTGTGCAGGTTTACCTTATCTCGCAGGTGTTGTCCTCCCCTATTCAAAACAAATTCTCAGTTGCTCAAAATCTCATTTATTAGGTGGATGTGATCTACTCTTTCGAGAACTAATATTTATTAACCGATCAAAACGAAGATACAATAAATAGAACGTTTGCCTACAATTATCTGAATCTTGTAGCATTCACGTGGTTGAACTTTGACTACGGCTTTGCTTTTTGTTAGAGATATTAATAATGTAGTGAAAGAAAGTGAAATATTCTTGAATATTGAAACATAAAAAATAGATTAAATTTATGGTTTGAAATTTTAAATTGCATTGAAATCATCAAATTCATATTTTATGTACAAATTTAACATATATAGTTAAATTTATAATTTCTTGAATTTGAATGAGTTTTGTTTCATTCTAGTCAAGTGACAACTCAATTGAGTTAAATTTGGCAAATGTTATAAGTTTGTATTTATTTGATTTTATTTTGTATTTTGGAGAGTTACTAAGTTGCTAGCCTATAAATAACTATTTGTTTCTTCACGTGTATTATCCCATTCTAAATTGAATAATTCTCTCATTTCTTTCCTTATTTTGATCTTGACTTGAGTTGAGAGTAAGTATCCAAGAGTTCTGTCAGAATCGAGTAGTTCAAGGTCGTAGTTCTACTGAAATTAGTCATTGTATCATGCTGAGACGATTGTTATAGTCTGCTTGTAGCCCATGTAGAGCAGATAATTGTCTTAAGGGCAACTTTGATCAAAAGTGTGTCTTAACTACCTGTTGAATCTCCACAAGGTTTGAGGGTTTTATAAGTTTGTACCATACAACTTACTTTGAGTTTCATCATTATTATTGTATATAGTGTATGTACTATATCTAGTTGAGATATAATCAGTTTGCTAGATGATGTATTCAGGTCTTATATATAATTTCCCTCGACACTTTTTCCTGTCTAGATTTTGGTATCAATAAGGCAAATATCAATTTATACTTCTAAACTTTGAGGGTTATGTCAATTAAAATTCTAAGCTAATAATTGTATCAATTTAAACTCCAAAGTTCTGATGTGAATCAATTTAGACCACCTCCATTATTAAAATTGTGTTTTACCATTAATGCATAATTTTTAAAAAATGTGAGCATCAAATAGATAAGTAGCCACTTTCATTAAATTTGAGTAGATTTTAACTTGTTCATTTAATTTTCCTCTATGGTTTATATTTATTTAGAAAATTATGTTACAAAATGGGCAATTAAAGACTATAAAAAAACGTAAAAGAATCAACATACAAATATACGTGATTCACTAAAGATGTGTTAACTACGTCTATGGAACAGAGGGAGAACAATATTATTAAAGAGAATAAGATCTCCTTACTTAGTTATTCAAAGAACCAGCAAAAAAATTCATGGCATTCAACAAACTATATAATAATTTTTCTTGCTACTTTTGAGGGATTTTTCAACAAGAATAATTCTATGTGGATGATTTTGAGTTGATTTTAAATAGAATCAAGTGAAAATGACAACAAATCACTAATAAAGGGCCAAAATCAATTCACTTACGAAAACTTAAGGTTTAAATTCTTTTTTAACAATTATTAGTTTGGAACGTAAATTCATACAACCTCAAAGTATAAAAGTATAAATTGATGCTCACCCATTTATTATTTTATAATAAAAGTTCATATAAAGGAGTTTTTAATGTTTTGGTAGACATAAATTTTAATTTGTCTAATGAATTTGTTTAATTTTGATTAAAAAAAAAAAACGAGAATGTTGGGGACTACCTCTTAAACACAAAAGGAAAGTTCAAATGCCTATTTGACAATATCCAAGCTCTCTTTGGTAGCCATTTCCTTCTTTGTTTTTTTGTTTTTGAAACTTTAAATCTATTTTCTCCTCATTTTTTAGAATAATTTGTATATTTTTTAAGTACATTGGTTAAATTCTTAGCAAAATTCTAAAAACAAAAACAAATTTTTTAAAAGCTATTTTTTTTAGTTTTCAAATTTTAGTTTGATTTTTTAAACAAATGGTAAACAATAGGAAATTTGGGGTAGAAGTAGTGTCATAGACTTAATTTTTTTAAAAAAATACAAAAAATCAGATGATTGACAATCGAGGTCGTAGGTTTTAAAATTTTATTTTTGTTTTTGAAGCTTGGTTAAGAATTCAAACATGGTACTTAGGAAAGAGGTAAATCATTGTAAGAGTGAGGAGGAAATATGCTTAATTTTCAAAAACAATAAACAATAAACTTAGTTGTCAAACGAGGCCTAAAAGTTTAGCGACCTATCATATACTTTTTAAAGTTTAGGGACCTATTATATGCCTTTTAAAATTTTGGAAACTTATTAGAATGAAAAGTTATAGAACTCAATCTATAATTTACCAAACGGGGCCAATTGATTACCAAATGAGACTTTATTTTTGTTTATTTTAGTTTTATATTCTAAATATAACTGTTTTGCCTAGTTTATATGGGGCAAGAACTATCTCAAAACATAATAACCACCTCTTACTATAGCAAATACTATTTTGTATTCCCCAATTAACTACAATCAACACTATTTCAAAACCTCTATTTGCTACAATATTTACTATTTGCTATAATGTTTACTATTTTACATTCATCATTTTTTGTTCTTTGCTACAGCGTTTACAAATTTCTTCCTCAAACTAAAATAGTTTACACCTCAAATGCATACTATTATAACCAAAACTAAAATAATCTGCACTGGAAACACAAACTATTATAACACGACTACAATAATCTAGGACTATATAACCAACTTCTTGCCTCAAACGCCCCCTTAAGGTGTGTTTGGTATCGGGTTGATGCTCTAAATCTCGTGGGTCCTGTTAATTGTATTGTACAAACATTTTATTTATTTAATAAAATCTGAGGTATTTTATTCAACATTAGTAGCAATAATCCACAAAATCAATAAACAAACATATAAGGTTATCTTCTGTAGCTTAAACATGTATGTAAGTAAATGTTGGATTTTATGTCCTAAAATTCGTGGTTTGTAAAAAATAACTTATTTTGAAAATTCAATAAGTTATTATTGAATATATGTATTGCTTATTTCGTTTTAGAAATAAGTCTAATAAACTAAAAGATCCATGACTATTACATGAGTACTTGAACTTTGTGTGGAGACATAAAAGTGGATCAGGTTCTAGTAAATAGTCAAAATGATTTTATAGTATATAAATGAGGTTGGGTGCCTTATTCTGGTAACACTATTAGATGTGGCCCACTCTGTAGTTGTTACAAGAGTTGTAAAGTGCTATAGACGATGTGATCCAGATTCGTTCATGTTATGACATGAGAAGTGCGGGTGTCCTGTGCAATGGGTTTGTACAAGATCAGACCACGAAATCAATCGCTCTTACTTTATAACGTTGTTTACTATTTAAGATTGACTATTTCAAAACGATGACCTAGGTAACTTGACCTTAATCCTGAGCTAACTATGAACTCTTGTTTATTCGAGATTATCATTAGATTTTCATAGGTGAGGGTTGACTCAACAATGCCGGTACAATAAACCTCCATTTCAGGGGTAAGACCAGGTAGATAATTAAGAACATAGGGTGCAAGATGGAATTTGCTCCTACCCGCTTTCAGGGATAGTAGAGAAGTTGTTCCCTTAAGTGATGACTCCGGGTTTTGAACAAGGGGCCCCACCCTCTTGTTGGTCTGAGTGGGACTCGGTTTATTGATCGGATCAAAAACCAATTGTTCATTAAAGGATTAATGGGACTTAAAAACAAGAGATAATCAATGGGGTAAAACAGACATTTGACCAAACCGTTATTACGAACAATCTATGAAGGGTTAACTTACTAATCATGGTTATATCGAGTGAACAGAATATATCTACAGTGAGGGGAGTGCAATTATGGGCTTTAGTGGAGTGACCTATTAGTTGACGAATGAGGGTTAATTTGGTGTAAAAAATTTAGCCAATTAATCTCAGATTGTTGGTGCCCATGATCTGTAGGTCCACGAGATCCCCCTACTAGCTCGTAAATGGATTAGCCTTAGAGTAGCGTGATAAGTAAATTTGAAACATTCAAATTAGAATTAAAGGAATTGGTAATTATATGAAATATAATTACGCGTTTAATTTTAGAATTAAACGAAATTGGAGTATTAATTAATATTTAAATATGATTTAAATATTAAATTCATGAATAAGGATTCATGAAGGTAGAATTAGTGTAAAATTAATTTAATATTTGATATTAAATTAATTAAATTATTTATTTATTATTGATTTTATTAGAAAAATAATTTATGAAAATAATTTTTGTAAATTAATAAAGTTTTTCATTATTTGAAATTAAAATGGATTTTGAAAATCAATTTTGAAACTACAAACAATTGAAAAACACAAATGAGAAAAGTTGGATTTCTCCATTTACCTTCACCAAGTAGCTCACTCAAAGACCACTTGATTCTTACTTCAGTTCTCCAAGCATGAGCTGCACCTCATGCATGTTTCTCTATTACATGATAGTCCTGCAATAAATAAAGAAGATTGAAGTGGAAATGGAGCATGTATCAGTTGAGTTTTTGCTGAACAAATTGAGTTGAAGAAGGTGTTCTTCAAGTGGGTGCAACAGTGTGTTCTTCTCCAAATTTTCTTCGTTCAAGCTTATTTTGAGTCCCACAACTCAATTTAAAGCTCCAAGAGAATAGTAGGGAAGATCTTAAGGTAGTTGACAAGAAGAATTGGAGAAGATTTGCAGCTGAATTCGAGATTAAAGAGGTCTACAAAGATATTACTTGAAACTCTCTTATTATTGTATGAGCATGCTTTATTTATAGCCAAAATTGATGAATTAGAATGCTTATTGATCCTTGTTGCTTCTGCTGCATGCTGATATACTCCTACAATAAAGACATATAAGTTGATTGTATTTAAGTGATACACTAAACGGTCTGTAGTAGATGGATAAGGCTGGGTTTTATCCTAGTGACAATACGAATATGACCCTCTTTGTAGATATTACAATTATTGTAAAGTTCTACAAATGATTTAATCCTGATCATTCATGTAGAGACATGTGAGCAGGGGTGTTCTATACAAAATGGTTTGTATAAGATCGGACCACGAAATGAATAGTCTCATTATATAACACCATTAACAGTAGAGACTTACATTTCACCAAGATGACTATAGGTGACATGATCTGAATCCTGAGTGAGTTATGAACTCCTACCCATGAAAGTAGTCTTTTGATTTACATGGGTAAGAGTGGCCAGTTCTCCGACTCAATATGCCTACTGTTTTGGGGATTTGTCTGATTGGGAAGTTCGGTATGCAACTATACAAGATGAAATTCACTTCTTCCTTAATATCGGGGTAAGTAGATAAATTGCTTTCTTAAGGGCTGATTCCAAGGCTTGAACAATGTGACACCACACCCTTTCTTCGCCGTTTGGTCATAGTTGGACTATGACTTATTTATTCATTAGAGGGATCAGTGGTACTTAAGGAGTTAGATGTAACTACAGGGGTAAAACGATAACTTTGCCCCATTGTACTTACGAGCAATTTTTGAAGGGTCATTGCACTGTTAACTGGTTATATCCAATAGACATAAAAATATATCTGTAGTGTAAAGAGTACAACTGTTAGAGTGACCGACAGTTAATGAAAGTTGGGTAATTTAATTAAAGGAGTTTAATTAATTATCTAAGTACTATCGGAGCTTCAATCTATGGGTCCATAAGGTCCCTTCTATAGCTCAATTGGGATAATTGAGAATCAATTTTGGATTAATATGAATTGTTCAAATTAATTGAGGGAGTTAATTATATATAATACAATTAATTTAATTTAATTATATATGATATAGTTAGTATAATATATTTGATACATTACAATATAAAGTTGTATTTGAGAGGAAATAAATATTTGAATTTGATTCAAATATTATTTATATGAATTTGAATTATATAAGAACTATAGGTTTTATGAGAGGATAATAACCATGTGTTATATTTGATATAATATAAAATTAGTAATATACATATATTAATTGTTAAATATATGTATGGTCATATTATATATATATATATATATATATATATATATATATATATATATAATTTATTTTTAAAAAAATAAAATGGAAGTTTTATTTTATAAAGTGAAAGGAACCTTTTCTTTAGGTCCTGTTAATGCTCTTACTCTCTCAGAATTACAAAAGACTCTCTGCCAAATTCCTTACCTCTCAAACAAAAACTCACTCTCTCTTCCAAAAATCAATCACATACTTCCATAATTCTCAAACCCTAAAGAGAATAGATAGATATTTCTTGTGGTAATGTCCACTTTTTAGCATGCTGCAAAATTTGGTTTTAGAATGCATATTTAATAACAATCTCTTGTTAGTATTTATTATTTACTACAGGATTTACTATTTTACATTCATTATTTTTTTTATTCTTTGCTATAGTGTTTACTATTTTCTTCCCAAACTAAAATAGTTTACACCTCAACTATTATAATCCAATCATAATAACCTAGACTATAATAATTAACTCCAATTATATTTACATATACTTTTAAAGTGATGCATTTTGTTTGTATTTCATCTTTTTTCTTCATAATTTTACATGTTGAAAAAAATACCTATTATAATTAGGATAGAAATAAACATAAAAATAATAGAGAAATGAAAAGAAAAACAAAAATAAGAAACACATCAATTTAATTAGAAAAATTTAAAATACAAGATTGCATTAATGGTAGATTGTTATTGTGGTATGCAATTAATTAAGTTTTCCCATCAACTTTATCATATGAAATTATACTTAATTGTAAGACTTCAAGCCCTTGCTAACAAATATGAAAGAAGAACCTCTGAAGTTATTACTCTAGCTAGGACAACCATATTTAATTTTTCACAATGAATGTTTATCATCAAAGAGTTTTAATTATTTCAATCATTTCAAACATAATTTTAAACTAAATAACAAAATATTCTTATTAACCATGTGTCATTTACACATTACTCTAGCCAATAATATCATATTAATGAGTGTAGTACACATTCTATAATGTCCCATTAAATGAAACCAAAATTCATATTTTTCCAAGGATCATATTTGACTTTTAAAAAAAGTGGGATGGTCTACAGTCTCCAAAAAAAAACTTATAAAATTCTCATCTTAAAAGGAAAAAAAAAAAAAAAAAACCTTGAGAAACAATGGCTTTTCAAGAAATTTAAATGGTTTAAAAACAAGGATAATGGATGCATAGATGTCAAAATGTTTGAAGATTAATGAAAATTTACTTTCTTATACATTTACAAGAATTGTATTATACTTATCCTATATTATTTTCGCCAACTATAGATACAGTGTATATATATATATATATATAAAATATCAAATAGTTCACTATATAAAACATTTATTATCATTTTTAAAGTCGATAAAAGAATATTCAAAATCTTGCGTTCATTGAGTAAAAAATATTTAGTCATAAAATAACATTTATTTGGCACAATCTCATTATTTGTTTTCCATATATAGAAGAATACATGAATTTATAAAAGCCTAGCTTCAAGTTTGAAGTGTGAGTCTTCATGCATCTATATATTTGGATTAAGAGTTATAAAAACTGTGAATTTTTTTGTAACTTGTGTTAGGTACTTTCTCGATTTCTATTGGCCATGTTGTGATTTATAGAGAAGGGTAAAATTGTCCAGAGAAGTCCTATGCAACGTAACGAAAATGTGAAGTTTGTGCTAGAAGCAATACTCTAAGACCAAAGAGAGAGCCTAGGAAAAGGGACAAATTTAGGTCGAATCCCAAAAGGAGTTGCTCAGCCTCAGCCTCAATCTTGGCTTCAATTGAGCCTTACAAGATCTATGGTGGGATATGTCACTTGCATACCTCAGCTCGAAAGGAATAAAAAATTATCCTAGAGGATCTAGGTCATCCACTCCTATAAATATGTTGCCAGGGTCCAAAGAGAAATAAGCGAATTCTTCCTATTTGAATTGCTAATTTGAGAGCTCTTTCATTCTCTGATTTAACTATCAAATCCTATGTAGCTCCCTCCACATCAGTGTGTAGATTTACCGTCTTGTAGGTCACGTCCTCCCCTATTCAACACAAATTCTCAATTGCTGTCACAAGAATGTTAGGTTCTTTTTGTTAGAGATATTTATAGTGTAGTGAAAGAAAGTGGAATATTCTTGAATATTGAAACATAAAAAATAGATTTAATTATTTAGATTAAATTCATGGTTAGAAACTTCAAATTGCATTAAAACCATCAAATTAGATGATGTTTTATGTACAAATTTAACATATATAGTTAAATTTATAATTTTTTCAACTTGAATTAGTTTTGTCTAATTTTTGGTAAAATAACAACTCAATTGGTTAAATTTGACAAATTTTTTAAGTTTGTATTTATTTAATTTTATTTTGTATTTTGGGAGTTACTAAGTTGCACGCCTATAAATAACTATTTATATCTTCACTTATAATATCCCATTCTAAATTGAAGAGTTCTCTCATTTCTTCCTTATTTTGATCTTGACTTGAGTTGAAAGCAAGTATCCAAGAATTATGTCATAATCGAGTAGTTTGAGGTTGTAGTTCTACCAGAATTAGTCGTTGTATCATGCTGAGACGATCTTATAGTCTGCTTGTAGCACATGCAGAGCGAATAATTGTCTTCAGAACAATGCTTATCAAAAGTGTGTCTTAACTACCAGTTAAATCTCCATAAGTTTTGAGGTTTTTTTAAGTTTTTGGTTATTTCAATTTATAAGCCTTTCACCAAACGACCACTACAAAAAAAGGGAGTTTTAGTGACAAATTTTTAGCAACTCGTGCAAATTTTGTCACTAAAGGCCAATTTATAGCAAAAATGTCACAAAAAGTTCATTATTAGCAACATATCTTAAATTTGCATCACAAAAAGAATAAACAACGCACCCACCAACGCTACTAAACATTAAAACCTTTTAGCAACACATTAAGATGTCACTAAATATATATATTATTATTAAAAAAATAGTAAAAATTTGTGGCTTTTTCTTTCCCTTCTTTCTCCCCAATTTTTTGACAGTGATTCCGTTCCCTTCTCCTCTTTATTCCTTCCCTCCCTCTTAGCTCACGCATCACCGCTGGGACGAATGGAGGTTTCTGCTCACCGCCGGCAACCGATGCTGCTGCTCATCGCCACAAAGAACCTGTTGTGAAGCTAGGGGACAAACGACCTGCTGCGTGAAAACGAAACTCCTTGCTGTAAACGGAATTCCCTACTGCCAATGGATTCAAGCTGAGGATCAGTTCTTGGTATTGATTTGAAATGTTCAAATTGACAAGAGGTAATTCGATTATATATGATATGATCAGTATGGTGTATTGAGATACATCAAGTGGAGAATTAATATGAATGAGATTTACATTAAGTACCATGAAATAGAAAAAGAGCTATGGTTTATATGTTTCATGAGATGAAATATTAAAACTATATGTTATAAATATATTATGGCAAGTTAGTTATCATTTATATTTATAATATTATTAATTATTGGATAATTATTTTTCTCTAATAACCAATTGAGTGGGAGGTTATTGGTGGTTTCATGGTAACCGTGAGATAAAAGGAAAAATATTTTCCTAATTTTAGCAAGAAGTTATTTTGAGATTTTTATTTTTGGAAAATTCTAATGGAGAGTTGTCAAGTAAATTAGATTTGCTAAGCAATAGCTTGGAGTTAGCTAAACAATCGTGGAGTGTTCTTAGGCGATAGATACTAAGCTAAACGATGAGCTAAACGATCGCATAGCTTTTTGCCAAACGATCGCATAACTTTTCCTAAACGATTCGACATCAACCTATACGATAGATTCTTCCATCTTCCGCTTGCTAAATCGTTTACACGATTGTGGTTCCTCCCATTTTCTACCTCAAACCAAGTCCACACAGAGCCCACCCTCTAAATTCTCACATTGAGAATACCAAGGTAACCTTATTGGTGGTTTCGTACTCAACTCGACACTGTTGAGGTCCTGTGGAGGCCGTTCGTGGTGTTCATGACCTTGGCGATCGCTTAGTTCGAGCGCACGGTGTTCGTGAAGTGTAGAGGTCATATTGGACAAACGTTCATGTGTTGCTGTGATCGAGCGTTCGTGATCAAGGATCTTGAAGATGAGTTTACAAAGGTGTGTTGATCCTTGTCTTTGATCTATAGCATACCGTAGTTTCTGTATTTCGCATAACCATATGTTTCCGTTTGTGATTATAATTGTAAAGTTCACATACGATTGTAATTTGGAAAGATTCTTCCGCTGCTCATGGAAAATCCTCGTGTTTGATTTCCTTCATCCATATCTTGAAAGGTGTTTTAGAAAGACTCTTCGAGGGAATATTGTTTAAGATATGAATTGCAGTATCTACTGCATACCCCCAAAACGAGTTAGACAATTGAGCATAGTTCATCATAGAATGAACCATATCTAATAAGGTTTTATTTCTCCTTTCTGATACACCGTTCTGCTGAAGTACACTAGGTGCGGAGAGTTGGGATTGAATTCCATATTCTATCATGTAGTTCTGGAATTCTAAATCCATGTACTCTCCACCCTGATCAAATCGAAGTGTTATAGTTGTTTTACCTCATAGTTTTTCAACTTTAACCTTAAATTCCTTGAACTTTTCAATAGCTTCAGACTTATGTTTCATTAGGTATAAGTAACCATACCATGAATAATCTTCTATGAAAGAGATGAAGTATGCGTATCCTCCTCTAGCTTTTACATTTATTGGACCACAAAGATTCAGATGTATGAACTCTAAAGGTTTTTTTTGGCTCTATAACCTTTTCCACTAAAAAGTCTTTTAGTCATTTTCCTTCAAGACAAGATTCACATGAATGTAATGAATCCTGCTCAGAAATCCATTCTTTACCAATATCTTGATCCTATCAAGATATATATGGCCTAATATCAAATGCCAAAGATACCTATCATTGTTACTTGGAGAAATTTTTTGTCTTTTTGTTTGAGTATTAGCAGTTTTAAACATATCATGATTTAAAAAATGCTTTTGATTCAGTTCGTCTTAACACATATAAGTTGTTTTCTAGTTTAATTAAACAAATAGTCACACCATTTTCATAATGAACGCTTTATTTGAATTAAAAGTAACCGTCTAAAATTGTTCAATTAAATAGGAAATCGAAACAATATTCCTCCTTATTTTGGGAATAATGTAAGTTCTCTAGAAACAAAAATCTATTTTCAAAAAATAACTTAGCAGCTCCCACTGCATGAGCTGAAATGGTGTCTTCTATTGCAACCTTGAGCGTCATTTCACCCTCTTCGAGCTGTTGGAAGGAACTAATTCCCTGTAAAGAAGAACATACGTGATTAGTGGCTTCTTAATCAAGTATCCATGCATCATGGTCATTTTCCACTAAACAAGTTTCCAGAACAAGTAAATCACATTTACCTTCTTTCTCTTTCTTCTTTTCAGCAAGGTACTTGGGGCAATTGTTTTTCTAGTGACCATCCACATTACAATGGAAGCATTCTCCTTTGTCAGCCTTAGCTTTACCCTTGCCTTTCCTAGTAGCGGGAGCCTTCCCTTTCCCTCCTTTCTTTTTTTTGGATCTTTTTAGAACCGGAGGTCAAAGGAATAAACTTAGCTTCAGAGGATGAACCCTTATGGAACTTTTTGGAAAGAGCAACATTTGTTTTTCCTTCTACTGGTCCCTTACCTTTCATAAGGGACTCAAAAGTTTGTAACTCATTTAGAAGGGTAGTCAGATTGTACTGTATTTTATTCATAATTGCATTGCTGTTGAATTGAAGAAAACTCTTCTGAAGAGATTCTAAAATAAAGGACATCTGACTCTGCTCGTCGATGACCGCACCATTCATTTCGGTGACATTGAACTAGATCATCAAGTCGAGAACATGAACTTTCACTAATTGGCTTTCTTTCATGCACACATTGTAAATGTACTTGAAGGTCTCGTGCCGGATCTGAATGGATAGTTATCCAAACATCTCCATGAGGGACTCCATGATCTGACGTCCAGATATCATGATCTCATGTTTCTTGGTAAGAACACCATACATACTTGCCAAGATGTATCCTTGGGCCTTATCATTGGTCTTCGTTCAACGCTCATAAGCATTCTTCAATGCTTGGGATGCATTTTGAGTGGAGATTGGAAGATATTCCTCCATTCAGACAAACAGAAGATCATCAATAACCAGAATCATATTCAGGTTAGATTTCTACGTCACATAGTTTTCATCAGTTAATTTCTCATTTTTAAGTAAAGATATGATTTTGGAAAACATGTGATACATACAACAATCAATTAACCATATTAGTTATATTTGTCATAACACATTACTTAATAATCCAATCAATTTAGCAAAAACATATGTAATTATAAAACCCTAATTAAACTATTGATTTTCTTTTTTGCAACCATACTTCAAAGATTTAGAACAATAGCCACCGAAAGATGATAAACTACTCCTCCCCCTGAATTGAAATAATCTCAACCAATCACTAATACCAGAATAACTCTTATTCCTATAGCTTTTAGTTACTGTTGTTTCGGTCAAGGATTCATTAACTAACTTAATTCATCTAGTAAGTGTGACTCTCCCATTTTCGGATCTCAGAGGTATGCTTCAACAGGCTATTAAAGGAAAAGACAATTGTTGAAGATTAACCTATGAAACCCTATCCATTGTTGAAGTTTGCATTGTTCCAACCCATATGATTGGCCCTCTAAAGGGATGGTCGCCATAGGACAACACATAGACAAACCATAGGAATCTCACAGTGCAACCTAATGGAGGAGACCGTAGGATATGTTGACATGCATCCCTCTCCCACTTATTATGAACACTTTCTCTATTCACTTTGTTATTGACTCATACAAACACTTTTCAAAGGGAGGCCGCACCCAAGGCAACACGAAGCCAAGCATGAATCTCACAGTGTGAAATCTTAGGGACATGAGAACTAAAATTTGATATATCACACATACCAATATCCTCCCACTAAAATTTTATAATATTTTTAGGATTTTATTATACTTAGTAAAAATCCGGCTAATGAATTTATCTAAGCCTCTTTAAATTCCCTCAATATAACATTTATATTGAATAATTTAACAATACATGATTTCATTTATTAAACTCTTTTAATAAAATCAATAATTTATTGCATGCTTATAAAATATTTGCCCAATTCACCTTCCAGATCGATTCCCAAGTGGAGGTATTCCATTTCCGTCAGTTTAAATATCACCTCCTACACAGAACATTCCTTAGACAAAGGTTCCTTATGGGCAATTATTTTATAAATCTAATATTTTAATTAAATTTATTTTAATCCTATTAAAACAAGTTAAAAAAATTAACCTATTCCTAATACCATTAAAAAAAACATAAGTCTAGCTTGAATAATTTTAAACTATTTAAAATTAATTTGGACTTATATTTGCATGCAACTCTTAATTATAGATTTTAAACTATCTCATTAAAACTATAACACTTATATTTTAATGCTTTATTAAAACCTATAAATTTGCATCTAAAAACACCGATTAAATATAATAATTATATTTATCTAAGTAATGTCAACTCAATGCAAATTCCATTATTATTTGATAAATATAACACTTACATAAATCATGAAAAACAAGCATTCACATACATCATTTCACTATTTATTATAACAATTTTAATATATAGTATGATGCATGGACATGCTTAGGTTAATCATATGTCACTAACATAACACTTATATCATGATGCATGAGCATGCTAATTTAATCATGCATCTATAAAATATAACTTTTTATATTTATTTATGATGTATGTACACGTTTATCCTAAGGTAGGTATTTTTTAATCTATATGACATACAATATATGATATGAATTCAAATATTAATCATACATCCAACGCATAATTAAGTTAATTTAAGCAACAAAAATTGGATCGATTTTGACACTCCAATGCAAAATTAATTGATTAAATTGATATAACTATTAGAATCCTTTCAGCATTGCAATGTTGCGATAGCAGTGTCGCGATACTAAGCGGCAGAATGTTGTTGTTTACATCGTTTTTGGCTCCAAACTTACCCCGAACAGTTTCGTTTCTTCTCGATCTCTTTAGTAACCGTTGCTCTTCCAATCGACACAAACTTACATACTCGAAGCAAGAATTAAATTGCTTACAAAATACAACGGGCCTTTACAATTTAATCAAATTAAAATTAATCTATGTGCTAAAATCGAAAATATCCTATTTTGCAAACCGACATTCAAACATTCCAATGCAGAATATTAAATCCAACTCTAAACTGATTTTATTTACAAAAATACGAAGAACATGGATGCAAGAAATTGTCTCGGATACCAATTGATGGGATCAAATCCGATAGCGGAAGCATTTATGTGAGAATGTTTTGCATCCCACAACTCGATTTTTACATAAACAAATTCATTATACTAAAACAGAATATAAACATAAAAATTAGCATGCTTTGGGAAAAGATTAGAACCATTCTTAACTTTGTAGATTCTCAAGCTTTACGAACAATCCTCTCAAAGTTCCAACGAACGGCTCCTCCAACGATCTTGATCACGAACGATTTCTTGAACAATCTCAAACACTACCACGAGAGTAACCTCGTTATTCTCTAGGATTCCAATAGAGGGATAGGTGGTATCCAATTATTGGAAAAGGGAGAGGAGAAAAAGGTTTTGGAGAGTAAAGAGGATTTTCATTGTGGCTTAGGAAAAATTTTGCACAATAACACTTATGTGTTGTGTATTGCCAATCTATCACCGGAGAGGTCATTAGGAAGTCTTTATATAGAGAAGGGTCAAGTCATTTTCCTAATCCTTTTCCTATTTCCCTTTTCCATAATTAATTAATTAAATAACATTTATTTAATTAATTAGCACAATTAAATAACACTTATTTAATTTAATTTGTACATTAATTAAATAACTATTTATACATTAAATTTAATTCAATGTATATATATTTAATTATCATAAACATCATATGTGTATGTGCAATACCTCTCTATTAATTAATTCTTTGTGAATCTAATTCACTTGAATTAATTAATTGAATTTTATTCAAATATTACTTTCCAATTTAATTTAAATTATAGATCATATCCATAATTAATTATATATTAATCACATCAATATATGATTTCTTCAAATTAATTTGAACAATTCAAAATATCCCTCTCAAATATCCTCTACTGAGACCCACAACTGCACTCTTCTCACTATAGATATAGTTCGGTGTCCATGGATATAGACCAATAACAACAAGTTAGTCATTCACGAGTGTTCGTAACTCCAACTGGGTCATATTACCGTTTTACTCTTGGGTTACCTCTGACTCTTTAAGTATCATTGCTCCTCTAATGAACAACATATTTATGGTCCAATCAATAAACAGAAATCCCTTTTGGACCAATGAGAGGGTAGGATCCTTTGTTCAAAAGATACTTACAATGACCATTGATCCACATTTAGCAACAGTCTTATATGTTTCTAAAACATAACTTTCAGTGACAAAATGACAGCGTCACTGTATAAGACAAATAGTGACAAATAAGTGTTGCTAAAAGTTAATATTTAGTGGCGTCTATACGTTAGTAAAAGGTTACTTTTAGTAGCGCGCGCTACACGCACCACTAAAACTTTTAGCTACGCGTCAACAACGACATTTAAAGTGACGCGCTTCTACAAATTGTTAATACCTTTGGTGGCGTTTTTGGGCTTTCAGCAATGCTTTTTGTGTGCCAATAAAACTAACTTTTCTTGTAGCAGACTTACTTTCGAGTTTCAACATTATTATTGTATATAGTATGTACTATTATTATTGTATACAGTGTGTGTACTATATCTAGTTGAGTTGTAATCAATTAAAACTTTAAGATAATAATTGTATCAATTTAAACCCTTAAATTTTTATGTAAATCAACTTATACCTCTAAACTTTGAGGGTTATGTCAATTAAAACTCTAAACTAATAATTATATCATTTAAACCCTTAAGTTCTTATGTGAATCAATTTAGACCACCTCCATTATTAAATTTTCGTTTTAACATTAATACGTAACTTTTCACATGTGTATAAAACTTCTTTAAATGTATAGAAAAATGTTAAGTAAAAAATGTGGGAATCAAATGGATAAGTAGCCATTTTCATTAAATTTGAGCAGATTTTTATTTGTTCATTTAATTTTCCTCTATGATTTATACCTATTTAGAAAAAAAAATTACATAATAATTTTTCTTCCTACTTTTAACGGATTTTTGGAGAAGAATAATTTTATATGGATGATTTTGAGTTGAATTTAAGTAGATTCAAGTGAAAATGACAACAAATCACTAATAATGAGTCAAAATTGATTCACTTATGAAAACTTAAGGTTTAAACTTATAACAATTATTAGTTTAGAACATAAATTGATATAATTTGAAAGATTAAAAGTATAAATTAATCTTCACCCATTTATTATTTTATAATAAAGTCATATAAAGGTGTTTTTTTTAATGTTTTGGTAGATGCAAATTTGAATTTTAAGTTTAATATATTTGTTTAATTTTGATAAAAAAATTTGAGAATGTTAGGAACTACCTTCTAAACACAAAATGAAAGTTCAAGTACCTATTTGATAATATCTAAGGCCATGTTTGGTAACCATTTCCTTTTTTGTTTTTTGTTTTTGAAATTTTAAACCTATTTCCTCCCCATTTCTTAGAATGATTTGCATCTTTCTTAAGCACAACGGTCGAAATTTTAGCCAAATTCTAAAAACAAAAAGAAATTTTTAAAAGTTATTTTTTTATTCTAGTTTTTAAATTTTGGTTTGGTTTTTTAAACTATTGGTAGAAAGTAGATAACAAATGGAGAAATTTGGAGGTGAAAGTAGTGTTCATAGACTTAATTTTTAAAAACAAAAAAGTAAAAATAAAAATCAGATGGTTACTTTTAAAATTTTATTTTTGTTTTTGAAATTTGACTAACAGTTCAACCATTGTAATTAGGAAAGTTGCAATTCATTGTAAAAAATGAGGATGAAATATGCTTAATTCTTTTTTTAAAAAAATCTAAATGATTACCAAATAGGGCATAAAAGTTCAATGACCTATTATATACTTTTTAAACTTTTAGAATCTATTATATACTTTTTAAAATATAGGGACCTATTAGACACAAATATGACAAGTTATGTAACTTAATCTATAATTTAAACCAAGTTTTAATAACCCCAACTCATCATCAAAGTGGACTTGAATCCTTATATCTTTATTTACAATGTAATATCGAAAAAAAAAAAATGTTAAATTACAAGTTTAGCACATCTGAACTATCAAGGTTGAATCTAATAAGTTATCATGATATCAATTTTTTTTTTTTTTTTTTTTTTGTCTAATAAGTGATGTGGGACAAGATACTAGATAATCAGTATGGTTTTGTTAATATTAGTTTAATTATTACAGCATAATTAGTAATTTAAATTTAATGAAGTTTCATTTGATAATGTTTGGTTTTTTGTTTTTAGTTTTTGAAAGAGTATAATCTCTTTGTACTATTCTTTTTTAAAAGAAGGGGTCAATTTAGGTTTATTCCCTTCCACCTAGTAGGAACTATGAGCCCTCTGTCTCACACATCTAATATGCTTTCGTGGTTCACTGGTTCCACCTAAAACCCTCATTTTTTTAGCATAGTACATTTTCAGGATCGAGCGAGAAACATCTCTTCTTTCATTTTGTTTTATTCACTAATTTGAAACTTACCACGTGTTATTTTATTGATTTCCAGAAGTGACGACATTCTTGAATGAAGTCGAGACGAACTGAATTAGCACTTTTCAATCAGACTTGGCCTCTCCAACAGGTGTCAGGGCCCTGGATGTGCTAGCGATGAACACATTGCAGGTGTTTGCTCGGGTTTCTTAACTTGGTATCCTGCATGCACCTTGCTTTTATGATATCTACACAAGTATGCTTATTTTCTCCAATTTTCTTACTCATAGTGTTCAAGTTTTTTTGTGCAAACATTTGAATTCTTGGCTAATTTTCGAAAATAAAAAAAGAAAAGTTTTTGAAAACTATTTTTTTAGTTTTCAAAATTTGGCTTTGATTTTGAAAACACTCCTAACAGGTAGATAACAAAACAAAGAAACTAATAAATTAAAATAATATTTATAGGCTTAATTTTTTTTAAAAAAAAAAATCAAATAGTTACCCAACATATCTTTACTTTTTATAAGCCTATAAATAGCCCATTACTAGAATTATAAGGAGACATTTGAATTGTATTTTCAGTATGTAACACTGTTTTAGAGAGTTCTCTTTCAAATATTAAATTGTATGCATAATAAGTTTCTAAATGCTTTTTAACTTTCAAATCTTTTGTCTCATTAGTTCCACGTACCTATTAGATTAGAATAATTGAATATTTCAAAGACATGATACACCATCTTAAAACTAAATAAAATTCTAATCTTTGATAAAATAAACGAATTAAGACAACATTTTGTTCTTTTACAGATAAATAAAATCTAAAGAAGAATTCAGCTAGTTTTTTTTCCCAGTAAGAAGTAAGAAATTCGAACTACAAATGTTAAAATGCCTTGAATCTGTTTATTGGCGCTTCAAACAACCAAGTACGGGAGTCTCGCTGATTTTGTATTCAACATGCTTATTTATTTGCAGTTATTTACGATTATGACCCTAGGATTTAGAGTAGTGTGCTATATAAACTCTTTAACCCTAGAGGCGCTGTTTTGATGTAATTTTTGAAAACATTCTTTCAAATAATATTGTTCACTCTCTGCTTGTGGACGTAGCTAATACACTGTTAGTGAACCATGTATATTTGTGTGTCGATCTTCTCTATCTTTATGTTTCTTCTTTTGTGTTCTTTAATTATCGATTTCGCAACAACAAACTTCTTAATCGTTAACACTTATCACATGTTAGTTGAGTTATGTTTTGAAATAAAAAAGAGAGTTTGACCTAATATAGACCCCATTTATTGGAGGTATGTATGATAGTGGAGAGTTTTAATGAGAATGGAACCACTACAACACAATCTTGGTACGTTAGATACACGCAATGAAGTGGGAGGGTTGAAATGGGTGAGGCGTGAAGTTATTCGAGAAGAGCGTGGAGTTGCCAGATCCTGTCGGCGCGTCGTCTTACTTTCAACTCATTCTTCCCTCTTCTTTCAATGGTAAACATATCTTGTCCCTCCCTCCTCTTCTTTTTCTTTCTTTCTCCTTATTAACTCTTGCAAATTAATTAATTTCTTCCTATTTATTCTATTTCTCAAATATGTTCATAAAAATATTGATACATTATTGAAGTATAGTGATATTTTGTTATTTATCTTTACGTTTCATTAGTTTTTTTTTTTTTTTTTATCGATATAATGAAAAAGATAATACTTAGATGCATTTTAGTATGCATCAATCTTTATACACTCGTTGTCATCATTCACATAAAAAAATTAATATATTTCAAAAGATAAATGAAAAGAATTTGCTACATGTAAATTTGTGATGAAACCATTTGGTAGAATGCACCAAAATATTTTTCTAATGAAAATGTCAATTCACTTCTCATTTTCTTGTCGAACCTATAAAAATGTGGAAACACGACACCTTGATGAAAATTTAATATCATATTGGAAACTATCTGTTTATTACTATTTTTTAAAATATAACAATGATGTGGATGAGGAACTAAACTTTTGACTTCAAGAAAGAGTACACATTAATTACCACTAAGTTAAAGCTTGCTTTTAATTATTTTCTGTTTAGAGGGAGCTTATATTGATTGGTGGTTTAATTAAATTATTAATTTTTTTGTGTCCATACGATTTAATAAGTTGGGATGTGTTTGGATAACTTTTTAGGTGTTTAATTTTGTAAATAAGTCAGTTTGGCAACCATTCAAAACACTTTTAAAGTATATTTTAAACCTTTTTATCAAAAGAGTTTAAATAAAAATGATTTTATTGAAAAATATTTATTTTCTCTAATCAATCATTCGTGGGTTATTTTTTATTTGATTCTTGTAGTTCTAAATGTTTTCATTTGATACATTTATAGTTTGTTTAAATATAATAAATATTACCCTTAAATTGTTTTTGAAAAGTTACTAAATTCCCTTTTTATTAACCTCAATATTAATGCGGTCACTTTATTAGAAAATATTGGTTTATTGTTAAGTGAATTAACTTTCGATCTATAAGTTTTCAATCATTGATATGTTTGGTCACTAAGGGGACATTTCGGGTAAAAAAAGAAATGGTAAACTATTAGAAATGATGAGGTTTGTGAAGTTGTGAACTCGTAAGATTTATAGTGTAAAGAGTTAATAAGATATTGATGTGTTTTTAGTAGTGAGACCCATTAATTCTTTGGCGAAATAAGAAGGAGAGTTCACAACTCCGCTCCCCTCAATTTATACTCTCCAACTCCTTGAACCGAACACAATTTTCAAAATATACTTTTCTAATCCCTAAATTTCTAACAACATGTTTAAAAAATCATGGAGTAATTTAATATTATTATTGTAAATATTGACCTGATATTTTAAATTACAAATAATAATTTAAATTTTTATCTTTTCTCACTCTCTCTCCTCTTCCCGTCTCCCTATTTCTTTAATTATAATTTTCAATTTAAAATATTACATTAAAGGATTGAAATGGTAGATTTTAAAATTTTAGGACGAAATGCACCTATTAATGAAACTCAAGGATTAAAAGTAAATTTTTTCTTTCTAAAAAAATACCATTGAATTGAAGGTGTATTTCAATTATTGCACGGATGTAAAAATGAATTTTTACGGTTGAACTTTAGGATTTATGAAATATCTTTTCCATTAAAATAAATGATAACAATTAACGTACCAACTCATATGTAAAAATTTAAGACATATTTTAATATTTACTAACTAATATAAATGAAATTTTTGTAACACTCTCCATGATTCAGATATAGGATATGAAATCTAAAGTCCTGACACGTTCTTATTTGTCTTAAATAACTACAAATCAACATAATTCTTTCTACATTTTTTCTCAACTCATACGTTTCTCGAAAAAATTTCAAAAGATCATCTTACAAAGAATTGCTCTAAACTAAGTATATTTAACTTTTAACACTTTTATAATTGAGGTATTAAAAAAAGAAGATACATGTTATTAGTATAGATAGTAGCCAACTATTATTATTATTATTATTATTTAGTTTTTTACCATACGGGACATGGGTTGATTTTTCATGATAATTTTATTCTCATTTGGAAGATGTGACTCACGTTCTCGGGTGAGTCTACAAAATCACTCGCTTCCCTCGCTTTCTATTAATCAATTTATTAAAAATTTCACGCTCTCTCTCTTTATAATTTCTTTGTTTCAAGTTCATTCATCTAAACTTTTTACGTCCCATCACCAAAACGCTCTCCTTTCTCCCCTTCCTTCCTTCCTTCCTTCCCCCTCTTCCAACACAAACACACATACACACACAATTTTATTTTATTTATTTTTTTAAAAAATAATATCAAATAAAATTAAATCCCTTTTCCTTTTTTCAAAAAAACCAAACAATCCCACCACAACAACAACACACACTCTACCTTTCCCGTGAAAAAAAAAAAAAAAAAAAAAAAAAAACAGAGAGAAGGTCCTTCCAATTTTCCCATATCTCTTCCCCTGATCAAAACCAAAACTCCCACTCTTTCCATTACAAAAAATGGATTCAGTGTCTGAACCGGGCGGTGGTGGGGCGTCGGAGGGTGGCACGGCGGAGGGGTCATCGGGCGGTGGTGGTGGTGGTTCAGCACCGACTGCAGCTCCACCGAGCCGGTATGAATCTCAAAAACGAAGGGATTGGAACACTTTCTTACAGTATTTGAAGAACCACAAGCCGCCACTATGTTTAGCGCGTTGCAGTGGCGCTCACGTGATCGAATTCTTGAAATATTTGGATCAGTTCGGAAAAACTAAGGTCCATGCTTCGCCCTGCCCTTACTTCGGTCACCCAAATCCACCTGCCCCCTGCCCCTGCCCGCTCAAGCAAGCTTGGGGCAGCCTCGACGCCTTGATCGGCCGCCTCCGTGCTGCTTACGAGGAGAACGGCGGCCGCCCTGAATCCAACCCATTTGCCGCACGTGCCGTTCGGATTTATCTCCGTGAAGTTCGAGAAGCTCAGGCTAAAGCCAGAGGGATTCCGTACGAGAAAAAGAAGCGGAAAAGACCCGCCGCCTCCGCCTCCGCCCCTCCGCCGGACCCCCAAGTTGTCTCCGAGACTAGTACATCCACCGCCGCTGCCGGGGATCATCAGGCGGAAACAACCTCTGGTGGTGGTGGTGATGATCCCACTGGTGCTCCTCCGCCGTCTACGACCGCCGCTTCCACCACCGTATAGTCCCTCAATTACTTTTTTAATTTTTTTAAAATAATATTTTTCCTTCAAATAGCATCTCATCTTCTCTCTTAATTGTGATTATGAGTTTTATTTAATCACATAATATTAAAACGATTCTTATTAATCCGATCGATCTCCCAAATTAGATCTTCAATCACACTCACCCATTATTTTTAGTTTTTTGTTTTTCAATTTCCCCAATCATCAATATCTCATTTCCATTCTAGAATGAAGAGAAAAAAGTTATCGATCGTACAACTTATTTCATTAAAAATTATTATTTTTCAAAATTAATTTTGAGTATGCATACAGGAAGTAAGAACATAAGACTTAGGTGCACCTAAATATTGTTGAAGACTTAATAATAATAGCAGCACAAATAACTATTAAAAACGAGGGAGAGAAATTTAAAATATAGCAAAATTCTTTTAGTTTGAGAATGAAGTATGGAATTTTGAAAGGGTAATTAGTGTTTGGGAGAAAGTTGTTAATTTTTTCTTGTCGTTTTATTTTTGGGGAGAGTTGGTAGGAGTAGTATTATTTAGTGGAGGCCACAAAAATACAGATTGTTAGCTTAGTAAGGGCAAAGAGGAAGCATAGAAAAGAAAAGACTCAGTTCCTCCAAATCCATCTTTTTTCATATAAGTTGAATCAAATATACATCTTTTTATTTTTTATTTTTTTTTATTTTTTTTATTTTTATTTCAGTCTCTGGTCCTTCTTCTGCATAAATATTGAATCTCTCTCTTTGTTTATGACACAAAAACACGTGCGTTTCTTACGCTAAAATTTTTCCAGTTTCAGGTGCCCCCTTTTATTTCCTTCAATCTCAACTTTGACCCCTCATTTTACATACATTTACAATTATTTCTATCTCGACATTCTTCTCCTTTCTTCTTTCCTTTCTTGTGTGATGATTGATAAACCTATAGAACTAGAAGAGAGATTTTATTTATTTATTTATTTCATTTCTTTTCTTTTTTTTTTTTGAGTTGTCTTTATTTTAAGTTAAACCACCATCCAAGACCGAGAGTGAAAACGACATGTCGCCAAACGATGCCTGCTTCCCATTTCTGTATATATATATATACACACATACATATATTTGTTTTTATTATAATGTGATATATCAATTCTCTATTTTTTATTTATTAAAATTATATAATCAATTATTCGATTTGGGATTTTGGGAATAATAATGGGGGAAGACCCACTGACCATGCTCTCACACTCAAACCCATCTCGAAAGTTCAATTTTTTTTAAAAAAAAAAAAAAAAAATTTAGACCCATTTATTTTATAGGTATTTTATTATATAATAATAATATAAATAGATACCACCGAAATGATGATTGCTTGAATAATTTCTTTGCTTGATTTCTCTTTTTACCTTTTCTCACTTTCCCATGGAAAACATCTTTTCATCATCGTCCTTCACTGTCTCTATCTTTATTTGATGGATTTCAACATTATTCCTTTATATATATATATATATATATTCACTTTCTTGAAATTTGATCTTCAATGCAATGAACATAGAACTGTGTCAGGTTAATTTTTTCTCCAAAAAAAAAAGGGTCAGATTTTGATGGTGAGAGAAAACTTTGTTACACCCTTGAAATAGTATTGATTTAAACCCTAAAAATCTCTTTCAATTCTTATTCTAAATTGTTTTTGGGTAGAGATATCTATTTAACTTATGGGCTTGAGGCTCTGCTCCGAACGGTGAGGAATCCTCCATTACACAAAAAATAAAGAGGGAGAGTAGGGAGAAATTAGTTTTTTTTTTTTTTTTTTTTTTTTTCATGTTTGAGGTAGTATTTAAATTCTAACATATCTTTTTGCATATGAAATATTATTGTTTTTACTAAAATGTTTTCTTTGAATGAAAATCGTATTGTATATTATTCATTTAAACATAGAAAATTTTGAAAATTATATTTAGTTGAGAATAGATTAAAAAATTGTTAAAAAATATTAAATAAAAAATCCATAATTTTTTCTACTCATAACTCGATCCACAAAGAATCTTCACCTGGTCATTACGAAATTGAATAGAGAATTTTGTAGGGATCGAAACAGGTTCTTCACCCCTACCTACAAACATCTTTAGTCATTAGAGATGGATGATTTTTTTTTTAAGAGATAGATATCATCCACATAACTATTTAGTTGATACATGAGCCTTTTTTTCACCCATGAAATGCATTCTGTTTAAACCCAACTGGATCATGAAGATTTGTGAATGGTTTCATAGAATCTCTCTTTCAATTCTTCTTTTTTAGTTTTCTCCCCTCCTAAAGAGGGGGTGAGAGTGGCCATCACAAAATTACTTACATGAAGCATTTGAATATAGCAAGTTTGAATTTGAGTTCTCCAATTGTATTTCTATTCAAACTCCGAGTCCTAGCTTTTCTATTGGATGGATTTAGAATGGTACTAGTAGTAATCTCTTTCCATTGTTCTCTTAAGTTTGTTAGGAGAAAACATAGTCTCATCTCAGTTAAAATTAGGAGAAAATTCAGTAACAAACTTAAGACTATCACTTCATAAAAACGAAAATTTTTATTCATAATTCGAAAGAAAATAATAACAAAAAGGCAGTAATTAAATCATATACACGAATAATAGGCAGCAATCTTTTTCAACTCATCCTTTCTCCTTCAAGACAGTAGGAATAATATACCCGTCACAATAAGACTATCACTTCGATTGATGACGAGCATACTAACGCTCGATGAAGGTGGGGCCGTGGTGGAGAACACACCGAGGTGATTACTGATTACGAGTTCAAAAGGAAAACAATGTCACACAAGTTTGGTGTAAAGAAGGGAAGAAAAGGCAGGCCTTTTGCCAAAATTGCCATCTACCAATTTATTGGCCTTACATGTCATGTCACTCTAGAGGGCCTTGACTTGGATGATGGGTTTTGTGTACTGACTAGTCTTGTCTTGCTACAGTACTCATTTTACTTCCAAAGAATCTTTTGTTTTTTCTTTTTCCCATCTTCTTTTACCCTTAATAAATTAAGGGTAGCGAAAATTAGTTTAAGAGTGACATGCAAAAAGATGAATGTAACTTTTCGTTTTTCTCTTTTTTAAGAAAAAAGATATTGAATCTAACCACATGAGGCCCATGCATTTTGGGGGCTATCATTTCATCCATACGTACTTTTCTTCTACTCCGACGACATTTGCAGCGGGGCTTGCGGTGGTCCGTCATCTTTAAATAGACCTGCCTGCCTGCCCAACTTTTGTTAAATGTCTAAAGAAAGCACATATTATTTATGCAAGGGGTGTACAGTGTTTTGGGTAGAGACATGATCTTTGTCTTTCCCTGTTCAAATGTTGTACGTATGTTATTTGATGTCTTCTTTCTTTCTTTCTTTCTTTCTTTTTTTTATAAACTTGGGGCTAATAATTTTACAATGTGAAATATATTGAGAAAAAATGTTACAGAATATATTTCATATTAATATCAAGTAGGTGCATACAAAATGTTTAACTTGCATGCAACGGTTTTAGGAGATAAGCTATGGTTATAATGATGACAGTCAAAATAAGTCGCATTAAATTTGTTAACCTATAGGTAGGGTAGTTTTATTTCAAGTGGGATGCACACTTCCATGACGATTATTCTTATCAATGGATAGTTATAGTAGAGATTATTTATGAAAATCTATATATGAAGCTTTATTTTAATATGATCGAGTGAATAGAGTTGATCAATTATTGTGAAATGAAATAAAATTTGATATCTTGTGAATTTTATTGGCCATTCGTATCTTAATCCGCAAGATCAATAAAATCATGATGAATAGTTCAAAATTTAGCTATTTAATATTTTGTGACAGAATGTATCAATTGAAGAGGGGAGGGGTTTTTGTGTAACCAGCGCCTTATGATTTTGGTGCATCTAGTTGATCTCATATGAGATTTTGTATGCTAAATAAAGTCCTAAGGTTTGACAACTATTTAGTTTTTCATTTTCTATTTTCTAATGATTTCATTTTTAATTTTATGTTTCTTTTAAAATTGTGTTTGTTTTCTACATAGTTTTTTATCATTAATTTTCATAAAAAAAATTGGATTTCTAAGACCTCATTTAGTAACCATTTTGTTTTTTTAAAGTTAAGTCTATGGACACTACTTCTACCTTCAAATTTATTCTTTTGCTATCTACTTTTCACCAATGATTTAAAAAATCAAGCCAAATTTTGAAAACTAAAAAAAGTTGTTTTTGTCTTTGGAATTTGGTTAAGAATTCAACCATTGTACTTAGGAAAGTTGTTAATCATTGTAAGAAACGTAGATGAAATAGATTTAATTTTCAAAATAAAAACAAAAATCAAATGATTACCAAATGGGTCCAATTAATAGACAAATTTCAAGTTTATAAACTTACTTTTAAAATTTAGTTATTCTTTTAGTTTAAAACTAGGTTTGAATTCTTAAAACACCTGGGTACATGACAAAGAAGAATAAAAGTTCATATATTAGGTTAATTTTTTAGACTTAAATTAAAAAAAAAAAAAAGAAAAAAAGAAAAAAAATCAAAGGCTCTCACCTATAACCATTTGGTTTTATGTTTTTGGTTTTTTAAAAACACTACTTTCTATCTAATGATTTCTCTCTCTCTTTTTTAATTTACATTTTATAAGTGATTTTAAAACCCAAGGTAGGTTTTGATAACTAAAGAGTAATTTTTAAGGATTTATTTCAAAATTCAAAATGCGATAAGAAAACAAACATAATTTTTAGAAACAAAAAACAAAAAGTCAAATGGTTGTTAACTTGTTTTCCTATTAAAATTTATATTATGATTTTCACAATTTTTAACAAAAACACTTCAATTCTTAATCAAATTTTCAAAAGAATTTTTTTTTTTTGAAAACTACTTTTATTTAAAATCGGTTTTAATTTTGAAAATTTGACTCGATTTTTTAAAACACTTCTAAAAAAAAAATATGTAAAAACCCAAATACTATCAGGAGGGTTAGATCCCCTAATTTTACATGTCATTCAACTTTGGGAAAAAAAATGTTCTAATAATGAACACAAAATAATTGGCCTAATCAGCATCGACGCGATCACATTCTATAAGAATTATTTGACCATTTGGACTCCAATTATTTTGTCGCCTCCCCAAAATCTTTTAAATCTCGATCGTTCATTATTTTCTCAACGGCCTTGATTACACCCAATTAAGCTGAACCAAATCCTTCTAGAAATTTTGAATTGTATCGGAATAACCCCAAAAATAATGGCATAATTTTAATGATAATTTCCAAAACCCTATCTCTTATCGTTATTATTATTTATTATTATTGATATTTAGTATTATTGAGGGACCCGATCTAGGTTTTTTAAGATCCGAACGACGTCGTTTATAATTTGTACGTACTACGTAGGATTTAGGAACACGCGTAATTTCTGATGCGTTAATCATTTCATCATATGCTAGTCATGGTATGGATGATATCTCAGGATGGATTTTTTCTTTTGTAATTATTTGGTTTCTAATTTTTTTTTTAATTAAGCTCATAAATCTCATTTTCACCTCTAAATTTTTATTTTATTTTCTATTTTAACAAATGGTTCAATAAAAAAAGTATTTTTTAAATTTAGCTGAAAATCCAACTCTTTTACTTAAAAAAATGCATATAACATAGTAAGAAATTGAGAGAAAACATCATTAATTTTTTCAATTTTGTTTTTACTGTGGGACTAATTATATTCTATTTTAAGTTTTGTACTTTTAGTCATTTAAATTTAATTTTTATACTTTCAATAAGTCTCAAATTTAGTGTAAATTGTACTTTCAATAAATCTTAAATTCAATCATTTGAAGTTAATCTTTATAGTAATTTGTTAAATAATAATAATAATTTTCATACATAAAATAGACCATGCTAAATGATTTTGAAAAAAAAAATTAACAACAAACTGATAGCATGGAGAAAATTTGATAATTTATTGAAAGTATAAGAACAAAATTTAATTCAAATATTTGAAAGTACATAGACTAAAAATGAATAAAACTAAAAGTATAAAGACCAAAATTTTATTTTAACTATGATTTATAAATATCAAACTATTAAACATAAAAATTCGGAAAAAAATAAATAAAATAAAAGAAAAGAAAAAAGCTTAGCTCAGTAATAATTAGCATGTTATCTCTTCTTTCAATTCGAAGTTCAATATCACCCATCTCTTCAATTTTTTTTAATATAACAACAACAATAAATTCATGAAAAAATTCATATATAATTCTTTTGTAATTCAACAAAATTCAGGGTGCTGAAGATTTAAAACATCTTACTTCTTGATCAAAAGTATACATTTTATTTCAATCGTGCCATGCTCAATTTGGCATATACAATTTAATAAAATACCGATGTATCACATGCTTATTAATCAATCAATGAAGTTTTCACACATTACGCATAGTGATTTCATTGATTAAAATTGTAATCGAACAAACTTCCCATTCATATAATTATTATTTTATTGTGTTTATATATTTATATAACTTTATATATGTTGTTAATTATTTCAATTACGATAATTTTTTGAGTTGATTGACGATTTAAGATGATATCAGAGCACGTACTAAACAAAATTGATATTATAGTATGAGATACTTTCTTTGAAACTTTGTAATGTTATTTTACCACCTAATATTGATATTTTCACTTGTTGGGGTTTCTACAATTTTCCAAACCCATGAAGAAGGATTTCTATTTTTATCTTAGGATATTAGCAGACATTATTAGAAAGAGAGGGTGTATCTAATGAATTTGGAATAACGTTAAGGTATTGAAGTAAGATATTATTACATTACAAACATTTTTTTTTAATAATAAATGTAAAGGTCGGGTGAGAATTTAGACTTCCAACCTCAAAAGAAGAGAAGTAGATTCATTTAATCGATGAGCTATTCTCTATGTTAGTTACATTTTTTTTTAATACAATGAGAGAAGAAATTTGAATCACGAACCTTTGGGTCCTTCACGCATTTTTTATGTCAGTCGAATTTTGTTCATTTTGGCTGGAATTTGCTACTTAGTAGTTTCATTTTCTATCATCTCATGACATTTTATAATATGTTACAAACTTCCTTCCTTAGGGTTACAAATTCATGGCAATGAACCACTTTATTGGATGCAATATTCTGAATAAACTAAATAAAATTTGTATATAGATTTGTAGACACCCACGTATACTCATGTATTTAAAAATAATGTATTTATTTTAATAATGTACAAAAAGAATAGTCAACAAGATTGAGACATGTCACTGAACTAACACGAGAACAATAAAGATAGGTAATATTTTTCTCATAATAAGTCTTGAAAATGAACTTCAAAATTATTTATGAACCACAAAGTACTAGTGAGGTTGTTTTAATTTTTTTTTTATAATTATTTTTTAAATAGTGAGATTAAATAGTTTATTTATATTTTAGAAGGCATTTTTTTCCCAAACTGATCTAAAATAAAGAAAGAAAGCTTTAAAAAATCTCTCTAATGTCTAGAAAAGATATTTTCTGCGCACATTTGACCTATAAATATAAGAAGGAAAATTATCTCGGTTGTTTATGAAGAATATGAATATTTGGTTCATGGTTTTGGAAATATATTTTTTTAATTTTTGAGTTTTTATGTCTATAAATTTTTAAAATATTTCTTTTTAATCTTTGATTTTTTAACATAATGTTGGAATTTATTTTTTTTAATTTAAAATGTTATATTATTGTTTAAAATAACCAAAAAAATTTAAAATTATTTTTAAAAACTTAGAGACTAAAAAAAATACATTTTGAAAACATTGAAAACAAATAATTTTTTCTAATTTAAAATGTTATATAGTTATTTAAAGTAATTAAAAATAGCATTAGGAATCTTTTTAACCTATTTTTAAAAATTCGGAACTGAAAAGACATATTTTAAAAATGTAGGATCCAGAAATACTTATTCATAAATATTCAGGGACTAAAAATGTAATTTTGAAGAATTAAAGGACTAAACATACATATTCTTCAAAATTCAATTGCTAGAAATGTAATTTTTCTTATATAAAACAAATATAAGTTTTGCAGTTGCACCATTCAATTCTATTTGGGTAAAATTAACTTTATTGTAAGAGAGAATAAAATTTGAAATTGGGAAAAGTGGTAATAAAGAAGTAGATGGGGACATGTGATGCATTTCAAAAGTCAATCAAAGTAGTTGAAAGAATAATATGGCTAAAAGATGAGGGAATTTGAGAGGAACTAAAATAAATTGGAGTAAACGTTTATAACATAGTTAAGTTTGAAATTGATAGCAAATTTGTACTATCGATTTTAAGATTAGAGATCTAAATTCAAATCCAATCAAAGAGTCGATCTTTTATGGTCTAAGTATACAATCTTAAATGTTCATTTATTTTTTAAGATTCCTTTGTTTAATTTGAAAACCGTTTTTATTTATATTGTCATCATAATGTTATGATCTATATCAATTATGTGTATAAGATTATATGTATTTGTTAATATATACTCAAATGTTTAACAGTAACAATTGATTTTAAGATTTATTAAAATTTAAAAGACTAATGTTGGGAGAATTACAAATTATAGAGGAAATTTGTTTAACTATTAAAAAAATATAAGATACACGTATTACACTTTCTTTAAGAAGATTAAAATCCTCTACGTTTTATATTCCTTTATTAATCACTAATGCAATAAGTTCTCTCTATGGCATGTCACATTCAGGATACAACGACTTAGTTGAAACGTACGTCATGCAACTCAAACTACTCTAGTCGTAAAGATTAATTCAAAACCTCACAGCAAATAACATCTATCTTTTCGTCAATTCATCTCAAAAGTAAGAGAAAATAAAAGAAATAATTTCAAAATCACTTATATACAACAAACCTAATTGATTTAAAGTGAATAACGTGTATTTTTTAAGTAATTTTAAATATGATAAAAGTGATTTTAACAATTTTAAAATGGAAAGGGATCAAGACGGGACCGGGACTGGACCGCTCTAGGTAGATGCCAAAAGGAAAAAAAAGAAGGAGAAATGACGTTAGAAAGAGGTGGGGAGAAATGAAATTTGACAAAGTGTATAAAGATTAGCCGACAGCAAATCGTGAGCGTAGATTTTTCTGACAAACGCAGCGTGATGCTCTTTCCTCTCTTTGGATTCCAATACCTAATAAAAACCGCCATCCTTTTCCCATTTTTCTCTCTCTTTATAATGCAAATTTATTATTATTCTTGTGCAAAATACTTATGGGGCAAGATAGTTTCAATCAAAGTACCAAAAAAAATAAAATAAAATAAAATTTAAAGTGATAAGTAAACAATTTACATTTTATTAATGAGTTAAAATGGATATTGTTTATATTCTATACACATTATTGATATTTTAATGCATTTTTCTTTTATGTTTTATTGATTTTTTTTTTTTATAAATTAATAGAAATGACAATTAAAATCTTATATTGAGGTTGAACCAGGTGTGCACGTGTCCCCACAACTTATTGTATATTGCATTTGTTATATAAAATTTTATGTAAAAAACCATCATTTTTTTCAAAAACTTGAGGATGGTGTAGTGATAATGAGGACTTGACATTGTAGGTTGTGGGTTCAAATATTTTCAATGTAATTTTTGAAATTTAATTTATCTATTACCTTAGTCTTACCTAAAAATGGAATTTAGTATAATAAAAAAAAAAAGACTTCAAATTTTCTAAAGAAAAATAAGATAATAAACAAAAAGAATTTAGGTTTTCTTAAAAATAACAACCCTTAACTTAAATTTTCTAGTCGTCTCCTCAACAAAAATTTAAAAGAAGAAAAAAAACAACCGTAATTTCATCCTCAAAAAGAAAACACACCTCTAATTCTAATAGATATTATATAATAATCAATTTAGGAGAATTAATTGCAAAGCATACTTACAACCAGTTCTTTGTCAGCCTCAAAATCATATTTTTCCTTTCAAGAATTTTGGATCGATTTCAAGACATAAAAACTCGTAGAGGACAGTTGTAATATGTACCAAATTAGTAATCTATCGAGTTATGAATTTTTTTTTTTTTACTTTTCTTTTCAGGTTTTAAATTACATAGTGCTCCCTATATAAAATTTTTGACTCTACCACTGGTTGAACCTATATACGTATAGAAATATGAATGAAAATGTGACTTATTGATGGAACAAAAGGGGTAGTGAAGCCACAAAGCAAGTGATTTTGATATATAAGATTTTTTTTGTTAGAGTTGGTGGCAAAACTTGGTTGCAATATAGTACTTAGCTTCTCGTAAAACCTTTACCGATTGTCATTAGACTTTGTTTAGGATTGTATTTGCAATTGTAAAAAAGTGATTAAAGGGAAATCACAACCGCTATAAAACAACTTATTTATTAATTTGCTATATTCATTTTTAAATTTTAACTGTCGTACAAAAACTTATAAATACCTACTTTTAGAATTAACTTTCCTAGTAATTTGTTACATTCTTAATCATTTAAATAAATATATTATAATAATATCATTCTAGATTAATATATTTTGTCATATATATTTTTAATATTTAGTTGATTCAATCTTTATTACAATTATTTTTCTTGAACTTTTACCTAATAATCTGGATTAAAAAAATTAGTTAAAATTAAAATCATATATAATTTTAAATACAAATATATTAAATAAATTTTAATTATATCAATATGATAATACTCATACAACTAAATTATATTAATTTAATATCAGTCGTATCTAGTTTTTATAATTTAAAAATAAATTTTATTAACCATTATTTTTTTTCCGTCAAATATTTTAAAAACTACATCAATCCCAAATAAAACCTTCCCCTCTTTATACTTTGAACTTCCAAATTGATGCTTCAGTGTCCAATTTTGCTTAAAAAGTGGGCCTTCCGTTTGTTGTTTATTTTTTCAGCTTAGTTTAACACACATATATAATTGAGTTTGACTCTAAATTTGGGTGGACTACCCTTTTATTTTATTTTTTTTTAATCTTACTTTTATTTTTACACAGAAAATTTTCAACGTCTTAGATTTTGAATTATTTCGTGAAAAACATTTAGCTTTTGAACACATTTTACCATTATTTCAAAAATTTTGAAATATTTAACTCTTTTCTTATTATCCTCGTTTTCAAATTTTAACTTTATTTTTGTTATATTAATTTCGATTGATATTCATCTAATGCAAGATATTTCAAATTAATGTTCACTACAAGAAAAACCACATTTATTGACGTTTATAATTTTAAATACTTGACTTTTTTGCAAAAAAAATCAAGAAATAGGTGATTTTAAAGAAAAAAAAGTCCATAATTGTTTTACAAAAGCAGAGGTTTTCAAAAAGTTTTGTACTTGACGTTTTAAAAATGTCAAGTTCAATTAATGGTTTCTTGATGTTGCAAGAATATTAGAATATACAGGACAATGTTGCAACGCTGAAAAGTAGCGTTGCAACGTTACGGATTTTGACGGAAAAATGAAAAACATGCGCGCCTTACATGAACAGCGTTGCAACGCTACGAGTTTTGACGGAAAAATAGTGCGCCTCATAAACAGCGTTGTAACGCTATGAGACAGATTTAAAAGAAATTTTCCAATCGAATTTTTCTTCTCCTCGCAAAATTTCTACAATTCTTCTTGGTTTTTCACTTCCTTTTGATGCATCTTTGTTATTCCATCAATCTTGAATAGATTCTTCATTGAGGAAAGTTGATTTAGTTTAGATTAGGTTTAATTCTTGATTTTCTTGGTTTGAGACATGAACTTTCAAAGTTAGGCTTCATTTTTTTTTGGTTTGAGGCTTGAACTTTTAAAGTTAGGACTTAATCTCTCATGCATATTCTTAAATCTCATAATAAATTCTTCTTTCATATTGTTCTTGTTTTGAGGCATGAACTTTCAAAGTTGGGGCTTGATTTTATTTCATCAATCTTGAAGAGATTCTTCAGTGAGATAATTAGATTTAGTTTAGATTAGGTTAATTCTTGATTTTCTTGGTTTGAGGCATGAACTTTCAAAGTTGACTTGATTTTCTTGGTTTGATGCTTGAACTTTCAAAGTTAGGACTTAATCTCTCATGTATATTCTTGAATCTACATGTGATATTATAATTTTCAAAGTTGTTGACATTGTATTATGGTGCATGTGGCAGGACATGCTGATTTAGCTGAGAAAATTTGATTTGAAGACACTATGTGCTATTGGTTTGTTGCATTTCTTTCATTTTTCATTACCTTTAGTCATACATTTTTGTCTAGAAAGTCACACATTTAAATATAGCTTGATTGTCATTTCAAAAGTTGAATACCTCCTTCGTTTAAATACAACTTTGGCTGAGGACCTCTCTAAAATTAACGGGAGCGAGGGAAAAAGGAATAAAAAAGAAGGTAAAATGGAGATTTTTGCTTACATATTTTAAAATTATTATTTTGATCTTTCTTGCTTTATTTGAAGTCATTTGCACTTTTCCTTTTGTATTGTAGTTGAGTGGCAGCAACTTGCAAGTGTAGTTTTTTTTATTTTCTTAATATAGAAATAAACTTCTTCCTATGCTGAAAGTCATTCTTTTTGTGGTAACTTGTTACATAATTACATTTATGTTGGATATATTTGTTTGAAACTCTGTGTTTACAAGATTTGTAGGATATTTTACATTGATCTTGATGTGTTGAGCAAAGTTAGGGATATTTGTTTGAAACTTTGTGTTTATATCATTTGTAGGATATTTTATACGGAGTGGTTCTTTATTGATGTCAAGGTGCTGCTATGAGAAAATTTCTAGCTTTGTAAAAAGTAATTTGTGGATGTTTGAGCTATTGGGCTTTATTTTATTATGTTTAGTTGCTTTTCTTTTAAGAGATATGATCTAAAATTATTATGCAGCTCTCTTGTCCAGAGTTATATACATTCAACAAGTTTCATAGTTAGGTACCATAATACAATGTAAAAGGTAGTTCTGGATTGCTACATGTGATAGTTGTTATGTGGGTAGATGGATAGTTTTGATAGAAGTTTTGGAAATATATTTTTTGAAACTATTCATATTTGATTGATTGTAAGAATTATGTTCCTTATATTGTTTTGGAAGTGCCCATATGAGTTAGCCCATATTCTTCTAATTAACTTACAAAATCCTTCATGGAGTTGTAAAGTTTTATTAGGACTTTATGGATTGTGGTGCTTAAGCTTAGTAATTTTAAGTTGTTTTAATCTATATGTTGTAGTTTTGGAATATTATTTCATTGATGTAGGTGCTCAAAGTGACGAGTTCAAGACATTATTCTTGTGGAGGCAGGAGCATAGTGAACGAGATTTGGTTAGAATTACTTCATACAGGATTGATAGGTGTAATTTTTTTTCTAATTATTCTTAGAGGGGATGAGGTTCTTGATGTACACTAGTAAATGTGTTCATATGGGGGTTGATAGTTGTTATACTTTTGAAATTGTTCATATGGGATTGACTGTAATATTGGAACATATGGGGTTTTCCATATTCTTTTAACTTAGAAATAGGTTGTAATATTGACAATGTTAAAGAAGTGAAGTTTTTATAAAGAGATATTGGTGGAAATTTGATTGATATGTAACATTGAAAAAACATGTATTGTTTATTTGATTGGTGAATGTATGTCATATATATACTAAATGTGGTTGTTGGATCAAAATACAAGAGTAATTATAGGTAAAAACGTCAATATTACAAATTTTACTAAAAAAATCACAAGCAAATTTCTTGACATTTTTTCCTTGTCAAGATTATAGATATTCTTGATATGTTTAAACTCTCATATTCTTGACATTTCTAACATGTCAAGTGTCAGTGTTTCTTAATTTTTTTAAATATCAAGTATCATTTTTTTTTTTTACGTTTTTGAAACGTTAAGAAAATCAACATTCTCGACACTAGCTTCCTTGAAGTTTTTTAAAATATCAAGAAAAGTGATTTTTGACATTTAAAAAAGTCAAGAAACACTGTTTTGTTTTTGTAGAAGTGGTTTAATTAGGAGTTTTCGTTTACCCTTTTTTTTTTTTTTTTTTTTTTTTTTTCATTTCATATTTCTAGGTAAAAATCAATCAGCTCTCCATTGAGATTGTAGGTATATATCAAATATAATTGTAACTGTAAAATGTTAATGTACATTTCATATACCATAAATTATTTTTTGGCGTGTTTACGAATACATTGAAAAATGTAAATATACATCGCATGTATTGTTTGGTATATAAGACGACATATTGTACAAATTTACTTGTTCATGCATTTATCAAATATACCTTGATTTAATTCTAGAAACTTCAAATATGTGTCGAATATAATAATGTGTTAAGTATATCTTATTTTCTCTTAAGTTGCGTGTCAAATCTTGTTTTCGTTTATGAAAGGAAGAGTTTTCTAATTTTTAGAGAAACTTTCATTACTTATGTAGGTAAAAATCAGTTCATAAGTGTGAGGAACTTTATTCCCTTATCGGCCTTTTGGTATATATATTTGTTGAAGACAAAGTCTTTTGATATATTTATATATATTAAAAAACTGAATGATAAAGAATTAAAAAAATAAATTCTGTCAGATTTTTGTGTAAAATAATAGTCAATTAGACTATTTATGTAAAAATGTTGAAGTCTAGATAATTGTGTAACTGGATTAAATTGCTTAGGTTATATGATAAAATACCTTTTAACATATAATTGATGTGGACAACTTTCTTCGTTCAAAGATCAAAATCACTTCACAACTTCAATAAAAGGGAATAATCAACACCATTGTACAACGAAGAACTTTGAAAAACCAAAATGTAATACCAAATTGATTAACTAAGACAATTATATTTCAATAAAGCATGTAAGTAAATGAACAAGTAACTTGATACATTTCGGTGGAAAAATGTTGTAGTCAGACTAAACAAAATACATCATCAAGAAAACTCATACTCAAAACTAAAAAAATTTGATAAAACTTCACAACAATAAAAGTTAGAGAGAACACGATGCTTGATCAAAAACCATTCAAAAAGGATATTTTTCAATAAAATTTGTAGCACATTATTAATGGTATGAGTATTCAAAAAGTCTAATGATTCGAAAAATCCGATCAACCCAACTCAACGTGTGCGGTTTGTGTTGGGTTAGTTCAAATAAATAAAAATTTTATAGGTTGGATTGGTTTATAAGTTCACCTAATATAACCCAAACCAATCCAAATTTATTATTAACTTTAAAATATATTTTTTTTTATTACTTATAACATAATTATTTATACATATATTTATTTTAATTTTATTTAATTTCAATATTTTTTTAAATAATTTATTCTCCAACAACTTTAAAATAGTTTGTTTGCACTTTAGATAGAAAATTTTCATTTTTACATATTTAGATTGTGCTTATTTTTAGAAGAAAATTTTAAAAAAATGACTCGATCCGAACCAACCCAACCCAACCCAAATATTTCATAGTTGGATTGGATTGAGTTCATTTTTTAATAAGGATTATTTAAATTGAAGAAATTTATTGGATTGATTCTAAAAGGCCTTTCAACCCAACTCAACCTAATCGTCTAATTAATAGAAACCATGCTTCTAAATCACATGACAACTTCATCATTTAATGCACCAGAAACTACAGCCACAACCTATGTGAAATATTTAACTACCATAATATATAATCTCACATAAAAGAAAATTACTACGTCAACTACTCCCTTTATTTATCCTTTATTTATTTATTTTTGGTTAATGAAAAACTGAATTTCCACCGGGAAGAAAACGAAAGAATAGATTAAAAAAAAAGATCGGCCTACTAAAAGCAACAGAGTTAACCATACCAAAGAAAAAAAGCTTAGTTCAAAGAACAAATGCCATTAAAAAGAAAAACCCAAAAGCTGTCAGGCCCATCCTAAATGAGAAGGGCCCTACAATATTATATAATATAGAAAAAATTCAAAATATCAAAATTCTTTGTATAATAGTTATACCATTGTTTCTTACATAAAAAGGGAAGAATATTTATTTATTTATTTATTTTAAGTTTTGGGCTTAGACCTATATGGGCTTGAGTTTAGGTTAAGCTTCTTTGAATTCCGAAAATGCCATCCATAATAGGTGCAAAATAGTGCAATTAGATTCGAGGGTATTATATATTTAATAATAACAAAATCTGATTTTAACTAAAATATTGGGCTCTATTTTTATGAATTTTAAATTAGGATCAGATCGTTATTTTGAAATCTAAATTTATGTAATTCTTCTGATTTATTTCTTTTTTTGGTATTTCATCTTGTATTTTCAAATCTCAATTTATGTAATTGGTTGCCAGTTATTATTTTACTTGATTTGCATTTTTTCTATCTCCAAACAATGGTAGTAAGAATTGTTAACTACCAGTAAGGAATTCCAGTTGGTTTCATTTTTTTTTCTTTGCAAATATTAAATATATTTTCCTCTAAACTATACGTAGTTCATGTTTTCTTTCTTCGTTGGTTTTTATCTTTTATTTCCTTTTAATTACCATGTATTTGTTCTTCACTACAGGAAAAAAGATCTAGCTTCGAAAAATGCTATAATAAATCTTTTATATAGCATTTTATGCAAAATTGTGACAACCCGTACTATTAAAAGTTAGGAGATTTTTATAGCGCTTTTAAAATGCTATGAAAAGTCAAACCTTTTTATAGCATTTAGTTACCTGCTATAAAAATTCTTCTTCTATGCATTTGGTAAATACTATGAAATACTAAACTTTTTATAACATTTGGTAAATACCGTGAAATACTAAAATTTTTATAACATTTTGTAAAAGCTATAAAAACAAGTTTTAAATAGCACATGTGATCTTTGTAAAATGAAAGATAGCATTTTAAAAAAGTGATAAAATTATATTTTGTCAAATGTTTAACTTTTTTTCTTTTCATAACTTTTATAAACTTCTATAGCTTTAACAAATATGTATAATTGCACCATTTATAGCTTATCAAATATATATGTTCATATTGGTACCATTTTGTTTTATACTTTGCTATACATTAAAAGTCAAATAAAAAATATTTACAATCCACATCATTAAAATGTATGTATTTAAACAAGCATTCATACAAGTTTCACAATATGTAATAATAAATTTCATTATCCAAAAAAAATCTAAGGTTATTGCATGAAGTATTGAATATGTATGTAGTTAATATATGAGTGGATTGTGTTCAAGAAATAACCTTAAGGTCTATAGCATATGGATAAGGTTGGGTGTCTTATCGTGTGGATACGATCCACTTTGTATAATAGTTACAAATGGTTTGATCCAAACCGTTTATGTGGAGATATGTGAGCAAAGATATACTATATAAAGAGTTTGTAGAAGATCGGACTACGAAATATTTAACCTCTCTTTGTAAATTCGTTAATTGATGAGATTAATATTCCATAGGATGATCATGTGCGACTCGATTTTAGTCCTGAGTGATTTATGAACTCCTGTCTGTGAGGTCAATCCATTGATTTGCATGGACGAGAGTGACCCTACCATTTTAGGACTTGATTACATGGGGAGCTGGGAATATAACTTCACAAGATGACATCTAGCTCGAGAGGGACTTAGTTTATGGTTGAATCATAAACAAATGGTTCATAATTGGTACTTAAAAAAAAGAGGTAATTATTACAAGGATAAAACGAGCATTTAGCCCAACTGTAATTATGAACGACTCGTGAAGGACTGGCTTGCTTATATTGACTATATCCATGACACAACTCTCGTACATAGACCGATTTTCTTATATTAACCATATCCATGGACACAACTGTCGTACATTGCATAAGGATTCAACCATGGGTCTTTACTGGTTTGCTATATAGTTAAAAGAATGAAAGTTAATTTAATTAAAAAGTTTAATTCATTAATCTTGGATCATTGGAGAAATTTGAAATGTTCAAATTTTATGAGGAAAAATATTAATTATATTGGATGTTATTACATGAATTTATTATAAAGTTTATTTGAATGAGATTCAAATTATAACTTTATAATATGGAAAATTAATTTATTTGAATATGATTCAAATAATTAATTGTTTATTGGGACGAAATCCATTTAAATAAATAAATGGAGAATTGATTTATTTGAATATGATTCAAATAATGAATTATTTAGATGAGATCCATATAATTTATTTAACTTAAATAAGATTTGAATTAAATAACTGAAGGAAAAATTAATTACTATAAATTAGATTCAAATAATTAAATTATTTAATTTGGATGTGATTCAAATTAAAGAATTAAGAAATAAATTTTTAAACATGATTTAAATATTTTAAACCATTTAATATGAGTTATTTAGATGGATATTTATTAATATTGGATATTATTAATTTAAATCTCGTGTTATTCTAGTAGGATTAGGTGTAACCCGTATAATTTTATATATAATTGATTTGGGCTTTAAATTTGAGTGGACTTCCCTTTTGTTTTTTTAACTTAGTTTAATTTTTACATATAAAATTCTCTTTACACCACATATTTCATAAATGGCTTAGATTTGGAATTATTTCATTAGGGGTAATTACCTTTAATTGTAGATCAATTTAACACATTCACCATTATTTCAAATTTTTTTTAAATATTTTAACTTTTCTTATTAACATCATTTCAAATTTTTATTTTATTTTTGTTATTTATTAATTTCGATTGATATTTTAAATTAATATTTAATTCATTTAAGGAGATTTTGTTTGTTTGTTTATTTATTTATTTATCATATTTCTGGCTAAAAATCAATAACTATCTATCGAGATTAGCATATATATATATATATATATATATATATATATCAAATATATTTGTAATATACTGAAAAATGTTAATATACATTGCATATCCAACAAATTACTTTTTGGTATGTTTACGAATATATTGTAAAATGTAAATATACATCACATATAATATTTGGTATATAAGACTATATATTGTGAAAATTATCTTGTTTATGCACTTATCAAATATGTCCTGATTTATTTATCGAAAATTCAAACATGTGTCGAATATATCGTGTTAAGTATATCTTGTTATCATTTATCACTACAATAATTTGGACATTTCTTGACGTTGCAAACTGTCGAAATTAGTCCAAACATTGTTGGCCAAACTTTTTCCGATGGTCAAATAATTGTCAGCCGGATCGGCAAAGCTTTGTCGGCGTAGCCTTCCTCGATGGTATAAAAGTTGTATCGTAGGGAAAAAAAGTTATCTCAACGGATGAAGAATGGGGCTTCTATGCCGACCCTAAACTAAACCGTCGGGATAAGCCACCAAACCTCGACGGTCCTAATTTTTGAAGACCGTCAGAGTTAAAAAACTTCGCTTGATGGTGAAAAGACATCATTGGGATAAATAATTATATTCCAACGGTGACAAATTAGTGTCACTGTCGGGAAATATTCAATTATCCCGACGGTGACTTTGCATCGTCGGGCGAAGTTTTTTAACTCTCAACGGTCTTGAAAAATTAGGACCATTCGGATAAACGACTTACGCAGATGGTTTATTCTCATTGTCGGGATTTTGTGGCTTTTCCTGACCCCTTGGACCGTCAGGGATTGTTTTTTAGCGTCGGGAAAAAATAGAAAATGTGCAAAATTATGGTTTTTCCCCACTATTGTGTCGTCGGAATTATATATTTAATGATCAGAATTAACTTTTTTTTATTCTTTATTTAAATCTATTTTTTTTCAAATGTCATACCTGTTTAAATCTTATAAATATCATTTAAACAAAAATAACAATTGTCAAAATCAAGTAAATATCTACGATTGTAAATAATATATATAAAACATGTTTGCATTTCAAGAGTTAATAATACTATTCGTCTTAAATTAAAACAATACATCCACAATTCCTTAATCCAAAATAACATTACATGATAGTGTCAGGTCCTATCGGGAGATGCATCTACAACATAAATCTACAATTCCTAAATAAAAAATAACATTAACATCTATAACCTAAATACGCTTGTCGGGAGATGCATCTTCAACATAAACCTTGAGATACCTACAAAATACAAATTTAAATAAATTTAGTGCTCAATATACCAAAATTCTTGTAGTATATGAGGGGAAATAATATTTTAATTTTTAGATAAACTTTCATTACTTAGGTAGGTAAAAACTATTTCGGGAAGTTCACAAGTGTGAGGAACTTTCTTCCCTTCTAGTTATTTATTTATTTATTTTTTATAAAAATAAGGTTTTTCGGTGTAAATATATATATAAAAGGAATGATACGAAATTGAAAAGTAAATTGGGTAAGTCTTTTATGTAAAATAATAGTCAATTAGGTTATTTATGTAAAAATATGAAAGCTCAGACAATTGTATAATTAGGCCAAATTAATTAAGTTATATGTGTAAAAGGCCATTTGACATATAATTGATATGGACTTTAAATTTGGGTCCAACGTATAAGGTTTAGGATTTAAAAATGAATAAATAAAAATACGACAGAAATTCGTACATGAGACACACATGAAGCCTCCCTTTCAAATGGAATGTTCATGATATATAGGAAGAAAAAGGCTGTTAGATTCACACAAGAGTTGAACATTAATTGAAGGGTAATTTTTTCACTCAAAGATTAAAATCGCTTCACAACTTCAACAAAGAAATTGTTTAACTAAGACAATTGTATTTCAGTAAAGCATACAAGCAAATGAGCAACTAAATTGATACATTTCGACGGAGAAATGTCCCAATCACACCAAACAAAGTTGATCATAAGAAAAAACTGAAAGTCAAAATTAAAAGAGTTGACAAAACGTCACAACATAAAAATTAGAGAGAACACAATGCTTATCAAAAACCAAAAGTATGGTATTGCATGTCCATTCAAAAGGGGTACTTTTCAGTAAAATTTGTAACACATTTTATTGATAGAAACCGTGCTTCTAAATCATATTTCTTGACAACTGCATCATTCAATGCCCATAAACTACAACCACAACCTATACGAAATATTCTTTATAAAGTTATTCCAATATGTTTCTTACAGTAAAAAAGGAAAGAGAACTATTTAGTTCTATTTATTTATGATTAATTTTGGCTTAGACCTATACGGCATTGAAGTTTACGGTTTAGCTTCATTCATGAATTTCCGCAAAATCGCCATCCATAATAGGTGCAAAATAGGTTCAATTAGATTCGAGGTAGTTATATATTTTAATAATACACAGAAATTCGTGATTTTAACATAAAATATTTGGGCCTCTATTTTTATTGAACTTTTTAAAATTAGTCGATCAGATGCGTTCATTGTTTGAAAATCTAAATTTATGTAATTCTTCTGAATTTATTTACTTTTTTGAGTATATTTCAATCTTGCTATTTTCAAATCTCAAATTTATGTAATTGTTGCAGTTATTATTTTTACTTGATTTGCATTGTTTTTCATATTCTCCAACACAATGGTAGTAAAGACATGTTAACTATCCAGGTAAGAGGAATTCCAGTTTGGTTCCATTTTTTTTCTTTGCAAATATTTAAATAGTATCTTTCCCATCTAAACTAATACGTAGTTCATGTTTTCTTCTTTGTTGGTTTTTATCTTTTTAATTTCCTTTTAAATGTACCCATTAATTTCAGTTCTTCCACTAACCAGAAAAAAGATCTAGGCTTTCGAAAAATGCTATAATAAATCTTTTATACCTACGGCATTTTATGCAAAAATTGGTGACCAACCCGTGACTATTAAGAAGTTAGGCAGATTCTTTTATAGCGCTTTTAAAATGCTACACTGAAAAGTCAAACCTTTTTTATAGCATTTAGTTTACCTTATACAATAATTTTCTTTCCTAATGCATTGGTAAACTACTCTGCAAATACTAAATACTTTTTATAACATTTGGTAAATTTACCGTGAAAAATATCTTAAAATTTTTTAATAACATTTTGTCAAAAGCTATAATCACAAGTTGTTAATATAGCACATGTGATCTTTGTAAAATGAAAGATTAGCATTTTAAAAAAAGTGAGTAAAGACTTATATTTTTGTCAAATGCTTATACTTTTTGTTTCTTTTCACTAACTTTATCAAACTTCTATCTTCTATATGCTTTAACATAATATGTATAATTTGCACCATTTATAGAGCTTATCAAAATAATATGTTCATAATTGGTACCATTTATGTTTATACTTTGGCTATACCATAAAAAGTTCAAATAAAAAATTATTTTACAATCCACATCATTCAAGAATGTATGTATTTTAAAACCAAGCATTCATTACAAGTTTTGACAAATAATGGTAATAATATTTCATTAATCCAAAAAAATCTAAGGTTATGCATGAAGTATTGAATATGTATATGTTAGTTAATATAGAGTCGGACTTGTGTTTCAAAGAAATAACCTTAAGGTCTATAAAGCATATTGGACTAAGGTTGGGTGTCTTTTATCGTGTGGATACTCGAATCCACTTGTATAATAGCGTTACAAATGGTTTGATCCAAACCGTTTATGTGAGATATGTGAGCACAAGATAATAAACCTATATATAAGAGTTTGGGTAAAGAAATTCGACTAACGAAATAATTAACCTCTCTTTGAAATCTAAGTTAATTGATGAGATTAATATTCCATAGGTATGATCATGTCGACTCGATTTTAGTCCTGAGCTGATTTTAATGATCCCTGTCTGTGAGTCATCCATTGATTATGCATGGACGAGAGTGATCCCTTCAGCAATTTTGTAGGACCTTGAATTACATGGGGAGCTGGGAATATAACGTTCACAAGATGGACATTCTAGCTCGAGGAGGGATCTTAGTTTTATGGTTGAATCATAAACAAATGGTTCATAATTTGGTACTTAAAGAATAAAGAGGTAATTATTACATTAGGATACAACGAGGCATTTATGCCCAACTGTGTAATCTATGAATCGACTCGTGAAAGGACTGGCTTTGCTAATACTTGACCTATATCCCATGCACACAACTCTGACATAGAACCCGATTTTCCCTAATATTAAAGCCATATCCATGACACATACTTGTTCGTAGCATGTGCATAAAGGATTCAACCAGGGTCTTTACTGTTTGTCTAATAATAGTTTAGAAAAGAATGAAAGTTAATTTAAATTAAAAAAGTTTAATTCATTAATCTGGATCATTGGAGAAATTTGAAATGTTCAAATTTTTATGAGGAAGAAATATTAATTATCATGGATGTTATTAACATGAATTTAATATAAAGTTTCATATTTGAATGAGATTCAAATTAAACTTTATCAATATGGAAATTCATTTATTTGAAATGATTCAATAATTAATTGTTATTGGGTCGAGAATCATTAAGATAAATAATTGGGAAATTGATTGATTTGAATCATGATTCAAAAATGAAATTATTAGATGAAGCCTCCATATAATTTTATTTAACTTAATAAGATTTGAAATTAAATACTGAAGAAATAATTATTACTATAAATTAGATTCAAATAATTAAATATTTAATTTGTGAATGTGATCAAATTAAGAATTAAGAAATAAATTTTAAACATGATTAAATATTTTAAAAACCACTTAAAGATGAGTTTATTTATGATGGATATTTATTATAGTTGGATATTACTTCAACTTTAAAAATCATCGTGTTTCTAGTCAGGATTAGGTGTAACCCGTATAATTTTAATATATAATGATTTGGCTGTAAAATTTGAAGTGGACTGCCCTTTGTTTTTTAACTTAGTTTATTTTTAGCATATAAATATCTCTTTACACCACCACCCAAAAGCCAATATCAGACCTACATGAGATAGCCCTAAAATATTTTATAATATAGAAAAAATTGAAAAAAATATCAAAATTCATCTATTTATGAAATTATTACTTTATTACTTTATTTATTTTTTGGCAACTTTTTCAATTTAGGGCTCAGAGTTGTGAAGTCTTATTATGGATCACAATCCACACATGCTAAAGCCCTATGTTCAAAGAAAGAAAAAGATTAAACCTCCTAAAAATAACACTCTCCCCAACCAAATGTTTCACAAAATAGCCTAAATACCATATTGCCAATTTGGAATTATAATCGCTTCAAAGAAAAATCAAGAAGCTTTTTAATCATCTCTTCTCGCATGTACCCAAAGGTGGGTGATTCACAGATAGTGTATTAACTACCTCTATGAAAATATACACATAATGGAATAATATATATCTTTAACCAAAGTCAAAATTCTAGGAACACACTGAATTACTAGCCGAAGGTTTATTTATTTTCTTTAAAAATTTTGGACTTAAGCCTATATGGGCCTGCTTATTCGGTGGTTCGGTTAGATTTATTGCAAAAGTGGAGAATAATAAGATTTTTGGTAAAATATGTGCAACTCACGTGAAATCGAATTTTGTAATATCCAATTTATCCTTACTTTGGTCGTCCATAAAAAATATTGAATACGATATAATTGATATATTGTGAATCAATTCGGATTAAAAATACAGTATAAATTAGCAAGCGTTGAGAATCGATTCCATTGGAAATACATGTTAGCATAAATTCTTTATATCTATATCGAATAGATAAATCCTAGGATCATTCATGTCAAATTGTCAAGAATAACATACCGGATTCTATTGCAAAATTGATGATAGCTTCAAGATGATGATGGATGACTATGTCTTCCTCAACCAAAACTCCGAATGCCCTTAGTGGGATCTCTCTCTAGATGGGATTCAAGAAAGACTGAGTGCTTATAGTTTTGGTATATCGGGGACCATAGCCCTAAGGTCTCTTTATATACTAGTTCAATTAGGGTTCCCATTAAACTCTAATTAACTAGGAATGGGCTTCTACCCATTAAGTCCATACTCAATTAGGAATCTAGGCCTTAATTAATTAGATCACATAATAGGGTCCAATCTAATAAAATAACCTGATAAATTATTAATCCACATACATAGCCCATACTTTAATTAAACATATTATTATTTACATATGTCTAACAATCTCCCACTTGGGGTATGTCTATGTACTTAATATAATTAAATCACATAAACCTTAAGCGCGCATAAACAGGTTATTTCAATAATAGAATTCCCCTTTAGTTCAATCTGATCCATCTCCTTTATTAGCATGGAATCAAGGCGGTTTTCGTCACTACCCTTGTAACTAAACCTTCCTTGATCACCAATTCCAATACATTCAATGACATAGATCAAGTATGGATGGATAGCATGGAAACTACATGTAAAGTGATCTGGATCATGCCTGTTTCCAACTGGTCCAAATTCCTTAATGAGATCATTAAAAAAAAAATTATCAAATTGCATGCATTATAAACAAGGTTCAGTATAATAACATAAAACCATCAACTTTATTCTATAATAGAAGACATAAACAATAGTAAGGTCAAGACACATTCTAATACAAACTCCACTAAACCCATTGGAAAAGAATAAAGTGACTAATACCCATGGAGCAAACAGGCCTATCGACAAATTTAGTGGTAAACCTTTAGTCAATGGATCTGCAACCATAGAGTTTGTTCCTATGTGTTCTATCGAAATTTGACCCTTCTGAACTCTTTCTTTAACAATCAGAAACTTCACATCTACATGTTTTGACTTCGTATAGCTTCTGTTGTTGTTGGAATACATCACAGCCGACTTATTGTCACAAAATAATTTTAGTGGTCTTTCTATGCTAACCACTATCCGCAGCCCAGTGACAAAATTTCGCAACCATATTCCATGATTAGATGCCTCATAACATGCTATAAACTTTGCAGCCATGGTAGAAGAAGCCATAAGTGTTTGTTTAACACTTTTCCAGGATACAACTCCTCTAGCCAACATGAAGATATAACCTGAAGTGGATCGCAAAGTGTCTTGACATCCAGCATAATCAGAATTAGAATACCCAATGATCTCCAAAACTTATAATCTTCGATAAGTGAGCATATAATCTTTTGTTCTCTGTCAATACCTTATAACTCGTTTGGCTGTTTTCCAATGATCCATCCCTGGCTTACTCAAATATCTGCCTAACACTCCAACTATGAACGCAATATTTGGACGCGTACATACTTGAGCATACATTAGACTTCCAATGCCGATGTATAGGGGACCTTCTACATCTTCTTAGTCTCGAGTGTGGTCTTGGGGCATTGACCTAAATGAAATTTGACACCTTTAGCGATCGAGGTATCTCTCGGCGCACAGCCTTTCATGCCAAATCTACTCAAGATCTTTTCAATATAGTTCTTTTGTGACAATCTCAAAATATCTTGAGAACGATCTCGCAGTATTTCAATTCATAATACAAAAGAAGCATCACCAAGATCTTTCATCTCAAAATTTCTTTTGAGAAATCTCTTAGTGTCATGCAATAAACCTACATCATTAATAGCTATGAGTATGTCATCAACATATAACACCAGAAAGATTGACTCCCACTGAACTTATGATATACACAATCTTCAACAATGTTCACCTTAAAACCAAATGAGATTATCACTTCATGGAATTTGTGATACCATTGACGAGAGACTTGCTTGAGACCGTAGATGGATTTCTTTAATTTGCACACCATAGACTTTGAATTATCAGACACAAAGTTTTTTGGTTGCACCGTATAAATTGTCTCATCAATATTCCCATTGAGAAACGCAGTTTTTACATCCATCTGGTGTAGCTCTAAATCAAAGTGAGCTACCAGTACCATGATTACCTTAAAAGAGTCTTTCGATGAAACCGGAGAGAAAGTCTCTTTGTAATCAATGCCTTCCTTTTGAGTAAAACCCTTTGCAACAAGACGAGCCTTATATCTTTTGATATTGCCATGTGAATCCCTTTTGGTTTTAAATATCCATTTATAACCTATGGGTTTCACTCTTGATGGCAGTTCGAAAAGTTCCTTAACGTCATTGTCTTTCATGGATTTTATTTCCTCTTCCATAGCACTTGTTCACTTTTGAGAGCTAGAACTTTGTAAAGCTTGTTGGAAGTTGATTGGATCATCTTCCATTACGCCCACATCATCCTGATGTTCTTAAAGAAACACAATATAATCATCTGGAATTGCACTTCTTCTCTCTCTAGTCGATCTTCTTAGTGGCACTTCTTGAGGTTGTTGAGTTTGAACTTCAGGTTCAACAGCGGGGACTTCAATGTTATCTTGTTCTATAATTGGTGCAATAATGAAGTAAGAAATTGGAGCCTGAACATCATTTATAATCACATGAGGAAAAGAAACGAATTCTTCTTCAAAGACAACTTTTCTTATGTTATCTTCCCCCCAAACTCAACATTCTCAAGGAATCTAGCATTTCCTGTCTCAAACAATGATCTAGAAGTGGGATCATAAAACTTGAAACCCCGAGAGTGATACCCAATAAAATAGCAGCTAATAGTTATTGAGTCCAATTTTCTTTCATTAGGCCTATAAGGCCTAGCTTCAGCTGGATAACCCCATATGTGAAGATGCCTAATACTAGGCTTCTTTCCTGTCCACAGCTCATAAGGGGTTTTGGCTATTGCTTTACTAGGTACCCTATTAAGGATATATATTGCAGTCTTTAGTGCCTCACCCCAAAGGGATTCTGGTAGAGAAGAATGACTAATCATACTTCTTACTATATCCTTAAGTGTTCTATTTCGCCTTTCCGGTACACCATTCATGCTGGGTTTGCCCGACATAGTGTATTGCGGGACGATTCCATATTCCTCTAGGTATTTGGCAAAGGGCCCTGGACGTTGTTCACCTGATCCATCATATCTACCGTAATATTCACCATCACGAACAGATTTGATAGTCTTAATTTTCTTTCCAAGTTGAAGTTCAACTTCAGCTTTGAAAGACTTGAAAACGTCTAAGGATTTAGACTTCTCATGAATTAAATATAGGTACCCATATCTTGAATAGTCGTCTATTAACGTAATAAAATATTGTTGTCCATTCTAAGAGGCCGTAGGGAATGGACCACAAATGTCTGTATGCATTAGTTCTAAGATGTCTGAGTATCTGTTGGCACCTAATTTTCTTATGTTTATTTGTTTTCCCTTAATACATTCCACACGAACTTTGAAGTTACTTAAATTAAGGGAATCAAGAATTCCATCTGACATAAGTCTCTGAATTCTTTGTTTAGAGATGTGACCTAAACGCTTGTGCCATAACATAGCAGAATTCTCATTTAATTTACGCTTTGTACCACATGAATTAGATAACAGGATCTTGTTAAATGAAGCAAAAGAATCAAACATATATAGATTATCCATTAAAGAACCGGTACCAATAAGCTTAGAATCTTGAAAAAACTAACTTTATTATTTCCAAAAGAACAAGAAAAACCAAATTTGTCCAAACTGGAAATAGAAACTAAATTCGTCATATGACGGTACAACAAAAGTCTCATTTAGATCCAATCAGTTTTTAAAAGTAATCTAAAATTTCCAATAGCTTCAACTGGAATTGCTTTGCCATCGCCCACATAGATGAATCTTTCAGTATCACTTGGTAACCGACTCCACAAGCAACCCTGCGTTGATATACTTATGTGAGTAGTAGCACCAGAATCTACCCACCAAGTATCTATAGGTACAAAAGCTAAATTAACTTCAAAACAAACAAAAGTAATAAGTTTACCCTTCTTTACACGCCACTTGGCGTACTTGGGACAATCTTTCTTGAAGTGGTCTTTCATTTTGCAGAAAAAACAAGGATTTTTAATAGTTTGTTTCTTATTTTTATTCTGCTGAGATGCCCCTCTGTAACATCCACAAATTTCCTTTTATTCTTATCACGAGAGTCTGTTGCCAAATGAGCACTTTCTGTCATTTCTCTCTTAATCCTATTTTCTTCTTGCACACATTGTGAGATAAACTCATTAATACTCCATTTATCGTTATGAGTATTATAGCTTATCTTAAATTGAGTGAATTATGCAGGAAGAGAGATAAGTACCAAATGCACGAGTAAATTTTCATTTATCTCGATGTCAAGTGCCTTTAATTTATCTGTGAGATTGGACATTTCCATAATGTACTCCTTTACGTTTCCATTGCTCTTATACCTCATAGAAGTTAAAAAAGCCAAAAGACTACCTGCTTCCCCTTTTTCATTTTTAGCAAAATATTTCTCAATATGAGCAAGAAGCTTATTGACATTTTCACTTTTCGTGATAGAGTCCCGAAAAGACTCTAGAATGGAGTGTGGATCCTCAAACACATGCGATTTGACCGTTCCCACTTCTCTATATTAGCCATGGCTGTTCCTCCGTAGAAGTAGGTTTATCTGTCCTTAATGCAAGGTCCAAATCCATACACCCAAGAAGCATCTCTTGGCTTTCTTTCCAAATCTTGAAGTTTGATCCATTCAACTTAGGGATTGAATTCAGATTTCTAGATATTTGAGTAAGACCAACTGAAACAATAAACAACAAAACATGTGCTCACAATTAATATATAACAAAATAATTTCACATATGTGGTGGACCCCTTTAACAAGATATCTAGCACAACATCGATGTCCAGCCTTTGGGTAAAAAACACCAACTGTAAATGGTAATCTCAACGTAGTAATCAAAGTATTGACTATTAACTCTGTAAAAAAAAAAAAAAGCCTTTCTTTGGACCGACTGCTTTTCACATGAGCAATCCTTATAATTGCCACATACTCATTACCACATGCATACTTACAATTTGGCCAAATAATTATCTTCCTTTGGGGCGATAATTATCCGCATAAATTCATGAATGCACATCTTATATTTCATAATTAAAACGATCTAGATAATAGAGGCTATTTGGTAACATATTATTTTTGACCAATCCAATCTAAAATATAAGATACAATAATATAGTAATATTATTGTACAAAAAATAAAGGAAGAAGAACACCAAATAGTCTTTTACAAAATTCACTTAATAATTGCATACACATAATACAATTAAAGTAACATAAACATGTGAATATCACAAAAACAATCAAATTGTAGATTTTAATTCATAAACTTATCAATCAAGAACTAAGAACCGTTTTCAAGAATTTCACCATGTTATTAATCAATAAAACTTAGAAATGCAGGCAAGAAGTTCAATCAGTAATTAATCCAAGTAGTTGACAAATTCAATATTATCAAACTATTAAAAAATAAATTCACTAAATTCAATCCTTTTTTTTTTTTTTAACTGAATAGTTATGTTAATACTTAATTGATGAATATGAGTTTCAAAAAAAAAAAAAAAAAAAAACAGCGACAACATTAACTTTTCAATTATTAATCAAATTTAAATCGAACTCATAAAGTCATCCATTAAGAATTAAAGAAAAAGAAAACTGATAATTAAAACCAAGAACCGTCGGCAAGACTTTAATCGGTAATTGACCGATACCTTCTCCCAACGGTAACTCCAGTTAGTCATTAACCGAAAGTCTTGATGGGTAAAACTTGCAGCAACTAAAGACCTAACTCCTTCGATCGGTCTTTAATTTTTTTTCTAGTGAATTTCATCACATTGGTGGACTTTTATAAAAAATGTTGAACTGAACATCTTTAATTTTGACAATAATAGAACTAAGGTTTTTTTTTCTTAAAAAAAAACTTTTAGGAAACCACGTTCAATCAAAATAATCAATAAAAAAAAATTCACTTTAATCCACCACAGCACATCATTCATAATCGGTGATGGGTATGCCAAATACCACAGACAAGAATACGGGTTACAAGAATACATATTGCCAAAGAAAAAAATGACCGCCGAGATTTCCATCTTATCGTCGATGAGTTTACTGCTATAGTAAGCCGACCATTTTTTTTTTTTAAAATTCTTTAAATTCTTTACCGAAACCAAAATTTAATCAACAATGCCAATAGAAAATGCATAAACTAACAATCCAACATGAAATTCATGCTTTAATACTACTTGGTAGCATAAATTCTTTATATCTATATTGAATAGATAAACCCTAGTATCATTCATGTAAAATTGTCAAGAATAACATACCGGATTCCATTGCAAAATTGATGATAGCTTCAAGATGATATGGATGACTATGGTCTTCCTCAACCAAAACTCCGAATGCCCTTAGTGAGATTTATCTAGATTGGATTCAAGAAAGATTGAGTGCTTATTGTTTTGGTATATCGGGGACCATAGCCCTAAGGTCTCTTTATATACTAGTTGTTCCCATTAAACCCTAATTATCTAGGAATGAGCCTCTATCCATTAAGTCCATACTCAATTAGGAATCTAGGACCTTAATTAATTAGATTAAGGTCTAATATAATAAAATAACCAATGTGATAAATTATTAATCCACATACATAGTCCATATTTTAATTAAACATATTATTATTTAAATATGTCTAATAATACAGTGTAAATGAACAAGCATCGATTCCAGTTAACATATTTGCATTTTTTTGCCATCTTGAAATTCGAATTGGGAATTTTTTATGTATAACAATTTTTAGAATTCATTCTAATGAATTAATTTCTGATTTTTATCTCTCTATTTAAATTTTAAATTTCACATTATCTTATTAACCACTTTTTGAATTCATTCAAATGAATCACTTTTTGATTTTTATCTCTTCATTTAAATTTTAATTCTCTTCAAATTTTACATTATCTTATTTTTTTTTTTTATTTTCTTAAATTCTTATTATAACATTTAATTTTGACTGAATTTTCAAATTTGTTGTTATCTTATTTTTTTTATTATTATTATTTGAAATTCTTATTAACACATTTGATTCAGGTTGGATTCTTGATAATGTATTTTATACATATTTGATTAACTAGATATATATTTCATTCAAATTTATCGATTTTCTATTTTTTTATCATGTTTTATCTCTTATCATTTTATTATTTTATTATATTGTTTTAAAATATTTGATTTATAATTTGGTTTACAATTCTATCTTTTTGACAAACAAGCAGTCAGTTTTCTATCTTGATTTTTTTTTTTTTGTTACAACTTACTACGAGTTAGGTTTCTTTTCGTTATCAAATTAGATTTTATATATTTACTTTTCAAATTAATCACAATAAATAAAAACTTCTGATCTTTCTCCTCGGAGAATATAACAAACTTATAAGTTTTATTTGGATATTTCGTAAGATAAAAAATTAATAAGAATTTTAGCAAATTGATTAGAAATCGAAGTTATACAAGTGTAATTATTGAATCATCAGTTATTAAATAACAAGATCTCAATAAACGAAACCCCTCCTTGATTTATCTCAGAAAGATTTTTGAATTAATACTTATGATTTATCTCCCCAACATCTCTTCAAATTTATCTTTTATTATAAAAGTTGGTTTTATCTGACTATAACGGACATGGTGTAATTGTAATATGCAATATGAGGTTTTATATAACGGTCCAATTTTTTGGGAAAAATTATTTTCCATCAAAATTCTAATTATGGATTTTTTCTCTTTGTTATTTTAAGAATAAGTTGTGGGAATGAAATCAAAATTTGGAAGTTTGAAATCTAATAAATTAGTTCACAATAGATTAAATTAAAATGTTTTAGTTTTCAAATTTTTGGATTAGAGATTTTTATTATAAATCTCGATTTCATAATTTTAGAAGTTTAATGTATTTCTTTTAATTTTAATTTTAATTTTAGATTTCTAAAGTTAAAATTGGGTTTATTGAAGAAATAAACTGACAACTTCAAGATTTCGACCACGCTTCCAACCTCGGATCGCTTACGGTCTACTACATGCCATTTTACTGCACGCCATCGATTGCGTCACACCACTGTCCATGCCAAAATCGTCACGGTCACAAATGGTAACATCGACAAGTGCCATGGATGTTCCTTTCTCTCCTTCAGTTTCTCTATCTCATTTTCTCACTCTTTTCTAAGTGTTTAAAGGTCAATATCACTAGTCGGGTTGTGTAGTTGTTTGGGATTAGAGTGTTCTTTGTGATTTTGGTTTTAATGATTTTTTTTATTTTTATTTTGTGTATGCATCTTTAGTTTAGTATAGTAATCATATCTCATAGGCGTGGATTCAAAGTTTGTTAGGTGCATTGTTTAGTTATAGTGTATTTGTAAGTTTTTAAATCCTCCCGGTTCAATTTTTGCAGTATATGTATTTTATTTTAAATGAGGACGATGTTGACCGTTTCTCAATATTATTTTTATTATTTAAGTCGATTTTTCCATTTTCAAAATTTTGAAGACATTTTGCTATTTTTTCAAATGAAACTTTTAAATTTACTATTTATCTGGTCAACCCATTTGTAGTTGCTAACGAACGACAATTGACAAATTTGAAGCAAAAATCATATTTTTTCTTGTCTTGTGTTGTAGTCATTGTGGTGTTTCTTTAATTCCAATATACGGAATTATGGTATGGAGAATCCAGGAATCAAATAGTTCGTGTTGTGCTATTTGAGGAAAGATTTGTAGTGTGAGTTTTGAAATCATTAGAACTTGCAGTCCCTAGTCCCGAGTTTGTGACAAACCAATATATTTTGGATCGTAACTTGTTGAGAATTTGTTTTGAAGTGTTAAGAATAAAAGATTTTAGGGGATGGAGCTCATCTGGAAAGCTCTTTCGAATTTTGTCTCAGAATTTTTGCATTTGGTTTGTTCTCAAGTAAGAAGCTTTTTCGAGAGGAGATTGAAGGAAGCTTTAGAAATTTGGGGCTCCAGGTTATTTTATTAGTTTCAGGTACTGTTTTTTTTTTTTTTTTTTTTTTTTCTACCACTAATGAAGCTTCGAGCACTCTTCTCAGTTTGGAAAGTTGACACTCACCATGGAAACAATGGAAGAAGATAATATTCTATTTTTAAAATTAAAGATAAAGAAGGTAATATCCAATTTTAAAAATTACAAATTTGTTTAGATATGAAAATTTGATTTGAAAGGAAATCAAATCTGATGAAAAGGAAATCAAATTTGGCATGTTATCACCGTGCAATTTTTAAATCGGTAGATCTGTGGGTAATTTCGATATTTACAAATAGTTAATGTTAGTGAAAGTTTATTTAAAATTAAAAAGAAAAAGAAAAAGGGAATCCCACTAGAAATGTCCACGGGGGGCGGGGCTGGTGATCGCATTTCCCATCCACGTCCTCACTCTCCATATCATTCATCCCGTCAAGGCGGGGATTCCCCGGAAAATTCACGGGGATCGGGATTCCCGCAAGGAATTTCCCCCGTTATATATATATATATATATATATATATATATATATATTGTAAAAATATCACTATTTATTATGGTTAGTTTTATATGACAATTTGAATTTAAAAGATAAATGACTCAAATTTGGCCTAAAAACTGATTATTTTTTTAAGTGGAAAGAAATAAATATAAATCAAATTATTTACATATATAATCTAAATTTAAATATAAATTTAAACATATTCATTATTTTTCCCAATAAATAATCAAATTTGAATTTAAATGTAATATTTATATAATAATAATAAAACATAACATTAGATAATTATACTAAATAAATATGTAGAAGCTAATCGGGACAGGGACGGGGTGGGGGCGGGGATGAGGAACATTCCCCGCACCGTCCCCGTTTAGCTCACGGGGAATTTTTTCTCCCCACTCTCTCCCCTATTCCCCCCTAATTGGGGAATCCCCACCCTGTTCGGGGTGGGGCTGCGTCTTCGTATGAAAATTGGACATCTCTTGTTATTTTATCAATAGAAAGCCTCATCATTTACCCCACCTTTGCTTGTAGGTTTGGGCCCCAAGGGGTATGGTGGATATTTGCTGCACCATCGTCCGATATCGGTTAGATGTGGTGTGGTGAGGCATGCATGTGTTGGAATTATCTTTTAATAAAAAATAAAAATATTTTTTTTCTTTTTATAAATTCTCTTTATTTTTTATTCTTTTTATGTAAATGAAGTGACCATCCGCCAAGTTTTTTTTGTTTCCGACGTTCGCGTGCGTCTTCCACTTCTGCCCAGTGTGCAATTTACAGTTCGGCTCCCTGTCTATAAAATGAAGTGATTTTTGATAGAGAAGTCATAACACTCATTCACTTCTTTCTTCCTTCTGTTACTTTTCCTTCACGTTTTCGAGCGCTATGAATTCAGAAAGGTGCCAAAATTTTGGTCAATTCCAGTGTAGTTCTGACTGAGACAATGTTTTTTCTGAGCTGTTTTTTCTTGGGGACATCGTGACCTTATTTCGAACTGCTTGCACAAAGGGTAGAGCCGCGAAATGTCTTAGCGAGAGCGAGATTCGCGACTCCATCTGCTTTCATCGTTTGTTCGTTTTGCAGTTTTTGTTTTTTCGACGACTGTTGTTTGAGCTGATCAATTGTTGTCCTTTTCTATCCACCGGGGGAGCCATTTCCAGGAGCCAGTTGCAACAATTTTAAAACGTTCATCAATCTGCCACTATTTGTTATGGCCTTGTCAACGCAGATTGACTTCATGTCCTCTCATCTCAACTATCCTTTCTGATTCAAAGGGGCACACTTCAAACGTTGGAAGCAGAAGATGATGTTCTTCCTCATCATCAAGAAGGTTGCTCATGCCAGCACCACCGAGAAGCCAACTGTCCTAAAAAAAGATCCTACCAAACAACAAATCAAAGAAGCAGCTGTTTGGGAAGAAAATGATTTTCTTTGCAGAAATTTTATCCTAAATGGTCTAACTGATGATTGATAACGGGCAGAAATGCACGTTATCATAGTACTAAGTTCTTAAACAATGTTGGATTGCGTTGATGAAATATGTTAAATTGCGTCCATTAAGCATAAATTCTATAATATTGCAGTCGCATGCGTCCAACGCATTAGAGCAGTTGATCTTTACATTTTTGTGCAGAATATGCGTTAACGCAATGCAGAGATTGCGATCACAGGAATACATTGGTCGAACGCAACTTCAACGCAAGACTTTGCGTTGATCGTGCTCGCAAAAATTCGCCCAAGAAGAATCACCGCAACTTGGTCAGCACAACATGGTGGGCGCATCTGGGTGAAAGGATAATTAAGAACGATGGGATAGAAAGCTTATGAAAATCGGATCCAAATTAAGTTGTCAGTCGATAACAGTCACAAAGTACATTCAACTTTATTGGTAACAATCATCCAGCGCGTCAATTAGGAATTAAAGCTGTCCCATCTGTACAACCAGGAGAGAGAAGCCACTTTCACCATTGATGCCCTAGAAATACCAAGTGCAATCTTCAGAAAAGTGGTTGATCAGTTAACGAATTCATCAGTGCTTCTTTTCATAGTTTTCTTTTCCATTTTACAGTGAAGCAAGAGAAGAGTGGAGACGCTAGAGATCGCCTAAGGCAGCTCGAGAGAGAACCTTGGGGCGTAAGAGCAGAGAGCGGGCCGACTCTCGCGAGAGCTAGAATCTCTTTAGAGCACGAGTAGAAACAGTGTAAACGCCTAGTAGCAAGAAATTGCTCTAGGCTCTTTACTATACTTGCATTGCTATTTGTACTTCATCTTATATCTATTCAATGGAAGTTCTATTTCTACATTTACTTACTCTCTTAATACGCATGATAGCTAAACTAGTTGAATGTGTTGAGAAGAACTAAGCTAACACGACCTAGGAAGTTCATTGCTTATGATTGTCTTGTTTTACGTTGTGCAAAATACCCTTTAGAGTTACTCAAGAGAGAATCTAAAGAAAGAACCTAATGTCTTGAGAGAGCTAGGTTAGAATCTGGACTTGAAAGAGAAAGATTAGGCTTGCATAAACAAGAGATAAGGACTTAGAGATAAGCTCTGTTTGTCAACTTGCATCGCATGCATCCTAGGAATGGGAGTGATATTATGTGGTCGCATATTTGTGTGAATGTCATGTTGTCATCGCATAAATAGAGATAGAGGTTTATGTGTAAACCCTGTAGACTTATCGCATATTTATCGCATGCGTTCTAGCCTTAGAAGCCGTAGCATTCATGCTTAAAGGTGGTTTACTATTGTATGCATGTTGCATGATCGCAAAGCATGGACGCATTCTAGGGAGTGTTAGCCGAAACTTTTCTCAACCCATTCACCGTATATTCATCGTATTCCCGGTTTATCAACTCTTTTCAAACTCTGCCGCATTCCTTATTTATTTTCATCAACCCAAACAACAAACCCAATGATTTATTTATTTAACTGATTACTGCAAGTTTTCATAAAAATCACCAACGCAACTATTTTCACAAGTCCCTGTGTTTGACCCTGAACTTATAAAAAAACTTAGAGGAATTTACACTTGAATTCTGCTGGGGAAACTTGAGTGCACAACGCAATCCATTAACGCATATTATCCATATTTTCATTCATAAAAATAACGCATCAAGTTTTTGGCGCCGTTGTCGGGGATTTCGGCAAAGTAGTTGTTAATGATAATTTTTGTGATTTCTTTGCAGAACTCTCAATCTCTAGCAAACTACGACCCAGAGATTGAGAGAACATTTCGAAGGAGACTACGAGACCGCCAACAGCAACCACAATCTGATAAAGAAGAGATGGCGGAGCAGGTTGGAGATGGAACATTAAATGATAATAATGTCATGGAAAATCTGATTCTGTTAGCAAACGATCATAATAGGCCTATTAGGGACTATGCATCGCTGAACCTCTATGATTTCTCTCCGGGAATCATGAGGTCTGCCCTCGACAGAAGTAGATTCGAGATGAAATCGGTGATGCTGCAGATGATCCAGACTGCAGATCAAAACGGAGGAAGGCGTGGCGAGGATCCACACGCCCACCTCTGAAGTTTTATTAAAATCTGCAATACTTTTGTGTTCCTTAACATCTCTGCTGAAGAAGTTCGACTAACGTTGTTCCCATTTTCTCTATGTGATCAGGCTAGGAAATGGGCTTATTTGCTTGAACCAGGAGAGATTACTTCTTGGGAGCAGGTAGTGGAGAAATTCATGAAGAAATATTTTCCACCTACCGAGAACGCAAGACGAAGAAAGCTTATTACTAATTTTGAACAAGATATGGACGAATTGCTTAGCGATGCTTGGGCGAGGTTTAAGGTTGGTTCGAGATTGTTCGCATAATGGGCTACCAGATTACCTTCAAATGGAAATTTTCTATCATGGTTTGAACCCTGCTTCGTAGACCACTGCTAATGCGGCTGCCGCTGGTGGTCTGCTTGACAAAACTTACGAGGAAGCAAAGAATATTTTGGATCGCATCTCCAAGAACCATGAAGACTGGAGGGAGAATGACTAGAAATTGAGACTCAAAGATTCCGACGCAAATAACGGTGCCATTGTTTCATTACAAAACCAAATGACCGCAATGATGAATTTGATTCAAGGAATGGCGATCAACAGCCCAACACCGCAAGGTGGGCAAATTAACGCAATAAGTCAAAACATGGCAAGGTGTGTGACTTGTAGTAATGGGCACGCGATGGAAGATTGCCCAAAAAATCCAAAGTTTGTATATTTTATAAAGAATAATTCCTTTTCAAACACTTACAACCTCGGGTGGAGAAACCACCCCAATTTTGCTTGGAAAAATCAACAACAAAATTTTCAATATATGGAGCAAAAAGAAAGGTTACCATGGTTCTTCCAATGCAACAACGGTCAGCAGAGCAACCAAGCAAGTAGCTCACAATAACCAACACAATCTTCTTCTCTAGAGAGCCTATTGAAGCAATATATAGAGAAAAACGAGACAATGCTTCAAAGTCAGTTTACTTCCATCTATAACCTTGAATTGCAAATGGGCCAGATTGCGGATGAGCTAAAAAGTAGACCACAAGGGGCATTGCCAAGTTCTATCGAGCTTCCATGCAACCCAGGGGGATCAGGTAAGGGGCAATGTCAGGTTGTGACATTGCATAGTGGAAAGGCTGTGGAGGGAGAAAAGAAGGATCAGAGTAGAACAGCTTCCATCGCAATTGAGCCCGAGATTGCGGTAACGCAAGAAGAAGAAAGAGAGAATGAAGTAGTGGAACCTGAGGTTACGTCAACCTTAAAGTCAAATGAAACGGGAACCGTGAAAGTCTAGTTACCACATTTTCTTCAGAGGCTAAGAAAGAAGAAAAATGAAGAGGTACAGTATCAATGCTTCTTATCTATGTTAAAGCAATTACATGTTAACATTCTTTTCAGTGAAGCGATTGAGAAAATGTCTGCCTATGCTAAGTTTCTGAAGGACATGGTAACTAAGAAAAGAGTCACTGGAAAATTTGCTACGGTGGCATTAACGCAAAGTTCCAAATCAATTATTCCACCAAAGATGAGCGATCCTGGGAGCTTCACTATTACTTGCTCCATAGGAGGACTCTATATTAGGCATGTGTGACTTAAGGGCCAACATAAATTTGATGCCGCTGTCAATCTTTAGACAATTAAATGTGGGTAACTCGTGCCCACATCAGTGACTGTCCAATTGGCTGACAGATCTCTGGTTCATCTAGAAGGTAAGGTGAAGGAAGTGCTGATCACGATTGATAAATTTATTTTGCCAGCTGACTTCATCATTCTAGACTATGAGGCCGACAAAGATGTGCCCATCATTTTGGAGCGACCTTTCTTATCAACGGGTCGTGCTCAAATTGATGTGCACAAGAGAGAAATCACTTTGAGCATAAACAGACAGAAGCTCAAATTTAACAAATTCGTGCCATGAAATTCCCGAATGAGGAAGACCTACAAGATTCTGACGATGACCTGAATTTGATTGAAGAAGAAAAGTCTAATGAAGAGTGTAAAGAAGAGGATGCCAATGCATCCGTAGCTGCCTACAATGCGATTATAGCAAAAACAAACAAACACGAAGAAATGATCGCAACACAAGAAGAAAAGCCAAAAGAAGAAAGAAAAACAATGAAACCTTCCCTCGTGGAACCACCAACACTTGAACTGAAGACCCTACCAACATATTTGAAGTACGTATTTCTGGGGCAGAATGAGAAGCTGCCATTGATAATTTCTTCTACGCTCAACGAAGATCAAAAGAATGCATTGATGAGCATTCTCAAGAAACATGTGTGAGCAATCGGCTAGACGCTCTCTAACATCAGAGGAATTAGCCCCGCGTACTGCATGCACCACATTCGTCTTGAGGACGACCACAAGGCAACTATTGAAAATCAATGTAGACTCAACCCTGCGATNAATTAGCCCCGCGTACTGCATGCACCACATTCGTCTTGAGGACGACCACAAGGCAACTATTGAAAATCAATGTAGACTCAACCCTGCGATGAAGGAGGTCGTCAAAAAGGAGATTATCAAATGGCTGGATGCGAGCATTATCTATCCCATTGTAGATAGCACGTGGGTCAGCCCCGTGCAATATGTACCGAAGAAGGGCGAAATGAGGGTAGTCCCCAATGAGAACAATGAATTAATAATACAAAGAACCATCACTGGATGACGCATATGTATGGACTACCACAAATTGAATGCGGCCACAAAGAAAGATCACTTCCCTCTGCCATTCATTGATCAAATGCTAAACAGACTAGTAGGGAATGATTTTTACTGCTTCTTGGATGGATAAGCCAGGTACAATCAAATCATGATAGCTCCCGAAGACCAAGACAATACCACATTCACCTGCCCATATGGGACATTCGCTTTTCGCCACATGCCTTTTGATCTCTGCAATGTGTCGAGCACATTTCAGAGGTGCATGATGGCGATCTTTTCAGATTTTCTCGAAGACTCAGTGGAAATATTTATGGATGACTTCTCCGTTTATGGGAACACCTATGAAGTCTGCCAGGCCAATTTGGAAAAAATTCTAAAAAGATGTGAAGAGACGAACCTGGTGCTCAACTGGAAAAAATGTCACTTCATGGTGAAAAAGGGTATAGTGTTAGGACACAAGGTCTCCCGAGAAGGGTTGGAGGTGGACAAAGCAAAGATCGACGCAATTGAAAAGCTTCCACCTCCAACCAGCGTGAAGGCTGTGCGAAGCTTCTTAGGGTATGCTAGATTTTACAGACGATTCGTCAAGGACTTTTCTAAAATAGCACGACCACTAAGTGCATTGTTAGAGGCGGACAGAAGGTTTGAATTTGACAACAATTGCCTCAATGCATTCCAAGTTTTAAAAGATGCGCTGATTACCGCGCTCGTCTTGATTGTGCTGGATTGGACACTGCCGTTCAAAATCATGTGCGATGCAAGCGAGTATGCAATGGGAGTCACATTAGCGCAAAAGAAGAAAACTATTTTACACCCCATCGCATATGCGAGTAAAACTCTGAACCCTGCTCAAATAAATTATACCACCATTGAAAAAGAACTTCTGGCTGTGATTTTTGCGTTGGAAAAATTCTGGACATATCTATTGGGAACCAAGATACTCATTCACACTGATCACTCAATAATCAAATATTTGATGACAAAGAAGGACACAAAGCCGAGGTTGATCAGATGGGTTCTCCTCCTTTAGGAATTTGATATTGAGATAATTGATCGGAAGGGGATAGAGAATCAAGTTGCGGATCACTTATCCATAATGGAAAATCCCGAGGTTGACCGCAATGAATCTAAAGTGAGTGTTGTGTTTCCGGATGAGCAGCTGTTTCACATAGAAGAATTTTTCTGGTATGCAGACATCGTTAATTATTTGGTTTGTGAACAATTCCTTGAAGATTACACCTACCATCAACGGAAGAAGCTAAAGAATGAATGAGGTGCTGACTAAATCATTTGATTATGCGTACCAGATGTTGCTCAACAACGCATATTGTCACAGTCCCACGATTCGCCATATGGAGGGCACTTTGGAGGGCAATGTACTACAGCCAAAGTTTTGCAAAGTGGATTCTTTTGGCCTTCATTGTTTAAAGATATTGCCGACTATGCAATGAAATGTGATCAGTGTCAACGCAGAGGCAACATTTCATGGAAGAACGCAATGCCAATGAACACTATTTTGGAGCTGGAACTATTTGACGTATGGGGGATTGATTTCATGGGTCCATTCCCTCCTTCAAACGGTAAGCACTATATTTTATTAGCCGTCGACTATGTCTCCAAGTGGGTAGAGGAAATTGCATGCACAGCAAGGATGCGGCGGTAGTCTCCCAGTTCCTGAAGAAAAATATTTTCACTCGTTTTGGCACTCCCCGTGCCATCATAAGTGATGAAGGATCACACTTTGTCAACCATAATATAAAGAAGTTGCTACGCAAGTACAATATCCTCCACAAGGTGGCCACCGCATATCATCCACAAACAAATAGCCAGGCTGAAGTGTCTAATCGTGAAATTAAATTGATACTTGAGAAGGTAATGAAACCTTCATAGAAAGATTGGGCAATGAAGCTTGATGATACGTTGTGGGCATACCAGACCGCATTTAAAACACCTATAGGTATGTCCCCCTATGCATTGGTATTCGACAAGGCGTGTCATTAGCTTTTGGAGCTGGAGTATTAAGCATTGTGGGCGGTAAAGAAGCTGAACTTTGATTTGAAGAAGGCAGAGGAAGTGCGGAAAATGTAACTGGTCGAGCTAGAAGAATGGAGGAACAACGCATATGAAAATGTGAAGATTTACAAAGAGCGCACCAAGCGCTGGCATGATCAACGCATATGCAGTAAGAACCTCCAAATCGGGCAAAAAGTCTTGCTTTTCAATTCACGTCTGCGACTCTTCCCGGGAAAGCTAAAGTCATGTTGGTCCGGACTGTTCATAATTTGACAAGTACTTCCGCATGGCCCGGTGGAATTATCAAATGACGATGGAACCAACATATTCAAAGTCAATGGACAGCGAGTAAAGGCATACCATGGAGAAGACTGGCAGCGCTAAGTCGACTCCATGGAACTAAGAAACTTTGAATGAAGAAGGAAGTAGGTGGTCCTTGCGTTATCAAATGATCGCAACTTATAAGGGACGCAGGTTTTGGGAAACCTCAAGTCTTCAACTCTTTTCTCCACTACTCGAAATTTTCACTATCTTTTCAATTTTGATTTATCCTTACTTTACTATCACTATCATTTCTAAAATACAAAAAAAAAAAAAAAAAAAAAATTTGCGATAATGATTTTTATTTTGTTTAAAATATTTTGACTCTTTCTTTGTTTTTCTCACAAACGATCGAGGCGCTGGATTGCGAAAATGCTACGCGAAGCAGCAATCATCTTATTCCATCACCGCAATGCAACGAAGAGTGATCGCCGCAAAGATGGATGCGTCAATACAATGCAGGCGACAACGCAAAAATTTGGGGGTGTAGTCTTCCTTATCTTTCTTTCCAAATTCGCGCTATCACATTGCATTTTAGTTTTCAAAGTTTTATCACCACATCCTCTTTAATCACCGCAATCATGTGACATAAATAAATTTAGTAAGTTACTGCATTTTGTTTCTTTGCCAAGTATGATTTCAATGATGAAAAATAGGCTTCCATGTCTTTCGTATACATTAGAGTCAACTTAATCTTAAGATAACTACTTCATGAAATATTTCTAGAAGTTAGGGGTTTGCTAGCTTTCTTTCAAACTTCCTTTGCAACGTATTCTGTGACCATCGCATGACTTATTTTAATTACTTTTGGCAATGAGGACATTATTGTATTCTAAATTTGGGGGTGAGGTATTTATTTTCGACCTTTCTATACAAAAAAAATGAAAAAATGAAGAAAAATATAAATATTTGAGAATAGCAACTCCACTGTCAATGTAATAGGAAACCCATGTTGATAAGAGTTAAGTTGTGAAAGAAACTTACCCGTAGTTGGATGTCCATATGACACTCGTGGGGGCAAGCCAAAACGAAAGTAAGTCACCAGGATCAACGGATAAATCAATGACCGCAACTCTACTGCCAAATTGGTATGAGTTTAGTCTGAGAAAGAGTGCATTGCTCGTAGTTGGATGTCCGCATGACACACGTGGGGGAAAGCCAAAGCGAAGGCAAGCCACTCAGATCAGCGTAAGGTCAGAAAAAAAAAATATAGTAATGAAGAAAATTTTTGTGCAAGGATAAAATCATTTGACACCCCGGAAGAAATTTTCTTTTAAAATAAATCATGCGATGTTCCGGAATTTAATAAAGTCCTTTTGAAAGTTAAGTTGGCATTCCCTAAGTCTTAGAAATATTTTAAAAAGAGACTTGAATAAGACTTAAGAAAATTATGGTATATAGAATTTGAATGAAGTATCCTTGAGAAATCTAGGGAAGAAAACTTTACGGTTAACTTACTAAAGGAATCTTTCGCTTATGCTTGAAGACAAACATTGTTTAAATTTGGGGGTGTAATAACGGGCAGAAATGCATGTTATCATAGTACTAAGTTCTTAAACAATGTTGGATTGCATTGATAAAATATGTTAAATTGCATCCATTAAGCATAAATTCTATAATATTGCAGTCGCATGCGTCTAACGCATTAGAGCAGTTGATCTTTACATTTTTATGCAAAATATGCGTTAACGCAATGCAGAGATTGCGATCACAGGAATACATTGGTCGATCGCAACTTCACCGCAAGACTTTGCGTTGATCATGCTCGCAAACATTCGCCCAAGAAGAATCACCGCAACTTGGTCAGTGCAACATGGTGGATGCATCCGGGTTAAAGGATAATTAAAAACAATGAGACAGAAAGCTGATGACAATCGGATCTAAATTAAGTTGACAGTCGATAACGGTCACAAAGTACATTCAGCTTTATCGGTAACAATCATCCGGCGTGAGAGAGCTAGATTTTATGTTGTGCAAAATACCCTTTAGAGTTACTCGAGAGAGAATCTAAAGAAAGAACCTAATGCCTCGAGAGAGCTAGGTTAGAATCTGCACTCGAAAGAGCAAGATTAGGCTTGCATAAACAAGAGATAAGAACTTAGAGATAAGCTCTGTTTGTCAACTTGCATCGCATGCATCCTAGGAATGGGAGTGATATTATGTGGTCGCATATTTGTGTGAATGTCATGTTGTCATTGCATAAATAGAGATAGAGGTTTATGTGTAAACCCTGTAGAGTTATCGCATATTTATCGCATGCGTTCTAGCTTTAGAAGCCGTAGCATTCACGCCGAGAGGTGGTTTACTATTGTATGCATGTTGTATGATCGCAAAGCATGGACGCATTCTAGGGAGTGTTAGCCAAAACTTTTCTCAACTCGTTCACCACATATTCATCGTATTTCCCATTTACCAACACTTTTCAAACTCTACCGCATTCGTTATTTATTTTCATCAACGTAAACAACAAACCCAACGATTTATTTATTTAACTGGTTATCGCAAGTTTTCATAAAAATCACCAACGCAACTATTTTCACAAGTTCCTGTGTTCGACCTTGGACTTACCAGGAAACTCAGAGGAATTTACACTTGAATTCCGCTGGGGAAACTTGAGTGCACAACGCAATCCATCAATGTATATCATCCATATTTTCATTCATAAAAATAACACATGAATGATCTTTATGATTATTGCAGCACAACAAAGACAACAAAAGAAGTTTGAGATGCCCTGTAGAAAAAATACGATACCGAGGAGGCCAGTTCAAAAAAATATGCAACAAGTCGTTACCTGAAGTTCCAAATGACGGACGACAAATCTATGGAGGCCCAATCCCATGAACTGTAGAAAATAATTCATGAGATATTAAGTGAAGTATGCCTCTTGATGAACAATTTCAAATTGTTATTCTTAACAAGTTGCTCCCCTTATGGAAGGATTTTAAAAATACCCCATGGCACAAGACCAAGGAATTCTCCTTGGAAATTCTGATAACACGCCTAAGGATTAAGGAAGAAGCTTGCAAGCAGGACTAGGGGAGGAGGTAACATCGTACCAGGAAGGTCCGCCTCTACAGTGATAAAGTTTGAACCAAAGTCAAAGGAAAGGAAAGGTCAGATGCGAGGCTTCAACAACTAGAAGAATCAAAAGAAGCATAAATCTCCCTCAGGAGAAACGGTACAATTTATTTGCTATAACTGCAACAAACCTAGGCATATAGCCAGAAACTATAGGAACAGGCGTAGTCCTACGGAGCAGGCAAACCTGACAAAAGAGCCATTAGTAGCCATGATCACAGAAGTAAATGTGATTGGTGGCTCTGAGGGGTGGTGGATAAATACTGGCACTACATGCCATGTCTGTCACGACCTTAGTTTATTTAAGACTTATTCCGAAACCACGGATAAAAATATATTATTGGGGGATCATCACTTAAAAAAGTTGTTGGAGTTGACGAGGTGGAACTGAAGTTTACCTATTTGAAGACCTTCACTTTAAAGGAAGTTCTGCACAGTTTAGAGATAAGGAAGAATTTGGTCTCGGGCTATTTCCTCAACAAGGCAGACTTTAGTCAGACCATTGGGGCTAACTTGTATACTCTCACAAAAAATAATGTATTTGTGGGATGCAATTGATAGAATATTTAAGCTTAATCTTGACATGGATAAAATTAAGTCTTCCATTTATATGTTATGTTCTTTTAATATTTGGCATTCTTGTCTTTGTGATGTTAATAATCGGATAATTAGTAATATGAGTAGGTTGGAAATGATTGCTAAGTTATGCATGAAATACTTTGATAAATGTGAATATTGCAGTCGGGCTAAAATAACTAAGACTTTGCATAAATCTATACTTAGGGTATATGAGCTTCTTGATTTAATTCATTCAGACTTATGTGAATTTGATGGTGTCTTGACTAGGAATAATAAAAGATGCTTTATCACCTTTATTCATGACTGCTTTAACTTCAGTTTTGTATATTTGTTGAAAAATAAAATTGATGCTTTTGATGTGTTCAAATTGTTTGTGACTGAAATAGAAAACCAGTTTAACAGAAAAGTTAGGAGACTTCATAGTGATAGAGGAACGGGATAAGATTTAAATATTTTTAATAATTTCTATAACTCATAAGGAATAATTCATGAATAGATGGTACCTTATTCTCCCGAAATGAATGGAAAAGATGAAAGAAAAAATAGAGCTCTATCTGAACTAGTAGCTGCTATTTTACTTAATTCAGAAGTTGCCTTTTATTGATGGGGTAAAATTATCCTTATCATGTGTTATGTGCTTAGTAGAATACCTAAGTCTAAAAACACAACCTCACCTTACAAAGTCCTTTAGAATAAGAAACCGAACTTATCATATTTTAGAACTTAGGGGTATATAGGCTATGTAAGAATACTATATCCTAAAAGAAAGAAGCTTCCCAGTAGAGTCTACGAATGTGTCTTCGTAGGATACATAGTAAATAGTATAACCTATATATTTTACGACCTAACAAATCAAGTGATTATAGAATCCAATGAAGCTGACTTCTTTGAGGATAGATTTTTCTTTAAATCAAGAAATAGTAGGGGCTCGAGTTGTAGTAGTCTACCTTAAATTAGAATTCAAATTTCAAATGATGAAGCAGACCCAAAGTCCAGGAGAAGCAAAAGGACTCGTACTGTCAAGGACTTTGGGGATGAATTCCAAACCTTCAACATAGAAGAAGATTTTAAGAACCTAAAAGATGTCATGTCCTTAGTAGATGCCAATTAATGGCAAGAAGCTACAAATGATGACATGGACTCTCTTGAGTCAAATAGGACTTGATATTTTGTAGATCTACCTCCTGGTTGCAAAGCAATAAGATGCAAATGGATCCTGAGGAAGAAACTCAAACCTGATGAAACATTTGACAAGTTCAAAGCCAGATTTATAGCTAAGGGTTTCAGACATAGAGAAAACATAGATTTCTTTGACACCTTCTCCCTTGTGACTAGGATCACCTTCATTCCTGTGTTGTCTTCGTTAACCACCCTAAACAACCTTGTAGTTCATCAGATGGATATAAAGACTACATTCCTAAATTGTGAACTTGAAGAAGAGATTTACATAGAACAACCTGAAGGCTTCGTAGTCCATGGTCAAGAGAACAAGACTTGTAAGCTAGATAAATCTCTTTATGGACTGAAACAAGCTTTTAAGCAATGACATGAGAAATTTGATATTCACATCACATCTAAAGGATTCAAAGTTAATGAAAGTGAGAAATGCATCTCCTATAAGTTCGAAAAAAATCTATGCACTATCATATGTTTGTATGTAGATGATTTATTAATTTCTGGATTAAACTTGCACGTTATAAATGATATGGAATCCTTGTTGAGTACAAACTTTGATATGAAAGTCTTAGGAGAAGCAAATTTAATCTGTTGGACTAGTATGACAACGCTAGAGGGGGGGTGAATAGGGTTTAATTAAATTTTTTCCTAAAGTATGCTCAATTTAATCTAATTAAATAATTCTTTTAATAAAATTAACAAAACCCTAATTGATACTAAGTAACAATATTGATAAAAAAAAAATGTGATAATCTATTTAATCAATATCAACCAACAAGAGCAAGCAATTAAAATTAAGTACAAAAATAACTTGAAAAAAGTTAGAGAAGAAGACACCGTGATTTTTATTGGTTCGGTCAAACACGACCTACATCCACTTTTTCAAGCGCTTCGATTCAAAGATATTCTTTGACTCTTTCCACGGATGAGAGTTGAATTGCTATCTTTCTCCTTTTACGGGTTTAAGAGTAAACCTGATCTTTTCCACGAGTTAGGATCCAACCGTTATAATATTTTTTTAAGCTTTAAATTACACAATAAAACTCTCGAAAAAAGTGGATTTACAAATTTTGAGCTCACAACAAATCAATCCTCACTATACGTAAATCTCTCTCAAGAATAAGATGAAAAAGAAGAAAATTGAAGCTTGGAGAAAGCAACAATGAAGGTTTAATGAATTATGAAGAATTGTAAAAAGATGTGAAATTGTTGTTTAATTTTGGAGAAGACGAAGAGTTAAAAAAGAGTGGGAGGTAGGTGAAAACCAAATTTAATTTAGGCTATGAGATGTTGGTAAAAGAAAAATTGAATGGTGAAGATTTCAACTCAATTAGCCGTTAGACACAAACAAAAATAATATTAAATTATTTTTCTTTTTAAAATTATTTTCTTTTTAGAAACCCAACGAAAAAATAAAAACCCCATGTGTCAAAACTAACTGTTAGACACAACATTAAATAATATTAAATTCATTTTCCTTTTAAAAAATCAATTATTTTAAACCAATTCAAAATCTCTAGAGCCCACCATGTGTGTCACTCCTCTATTGCTCTAAGTGACACCTTTCAATTGGTCTACTTTGATGAGAAAAATTTTGCCATGTGACAGCTTGAGATTTTCTTGTTAAGCTTGTTTTAGTCATATCTTCTTCGTTTAAACTTCGATTTGAGGGATTTAAATTGAGTTGGAATTGTTATTTCGAGCTCTTTGCAATGGACATTTCAAAACACTAAAATTGTTAGTAAATGAATTCAGGTTCGTTATCCTCAAAATATTAATTAATTAATTAATTAAAATGATTTCATTTGAGATTAAGGATAAAAAAAACCAATCATAATCTTAGGCATAAAAGTAGGGAAATTGTCCAAAATAATCGCCTTTAGTTTTCACATTTCAAAAATAGCACGTTTTCTAAAATCTCGTAAAATTGGTTTTTCTCAGGCCTTCTCGAGCGAGATTGGGCTCGATATTTTGTTAATTGTTTTAACTTTTGAATATCAAACTCGATTAATGGAAAAGGATTTTTATGAATATGTCCTCAGTAATATAAAAATAACATAATTATTATAATAACCCATTTTTTGGGAAAGAGATGGTTGGCTTACTCAACAAGTTTCCTAAACGTGATCCAAAATTTTCACTAGTGTTTGGTCGTCCTTAAAACCCTCGGTCTCATCTTTTTGCATACGTTAAAAAAAACAAAGTAAATATAGCGATATTGTGTTTTGTAAATTTGTTGTAGTTGTTATTTGCATGTTGTTAAGGCCAATATGTGTTCGAGGTTGTTTACGCATTCTTGGTGGAAATTCAATAATCTCAACCGTGATTGAGTATAATTCCTCCGAGATTTAGCGTAGGGTGTGAAATCCTAGTCGAGATATTTATATAGTTGTACCGAGATTATGCAATATCCCCAAGTTTTTTACTGAATTTATTAAATTTGTTGAAGCTGTATATGATTTTTTTCAGGAATCCTTCGTACATTTGTTTGTTTTGGTGGTCAATGGAAGGAGGATGAAAAAGAATACATAGGGGGTCTGTTGAAAGGGTTGGTTGTCGACGTCAGAATAAAGTATGAGGAGTTTTTACAGGAAATATATAGAATTAATGGGATAAATTCAGTTGAGTTTGAATTGGTTATAAGGTGTTTGTATAATGTTAGGCCAAATGTATCTGCCTTTGGGATCAGTAATAAAAAAGATCTCCATTTTTTCTTAACTGGTGACGATGTGTCTCTAGTGGCTCTTTTAGTATCAAAGTTACCAGTGGTAATCCATAAACCTTAGAGTATGATGTTGTCATATCCAGTTCAAAATGTTCCAACATTCACATCCGAACTTGAGTTTATTTCTGAATATAGTACGATTTCCAATGAGGTGCGATCATTATGTCCATTGAATTATAATGTATGCTCGTTAGATTTTGGAGACGATACGAATGAGTTGTTGAATATGGAATATGTAGACCTATCTAAGGATGTTGTTAACAATGAGTTTGTGTTTGAAGTGGATATGTCAGTGGATTATGATGTTGACATTAATGTGGCAAATATAGATATGTCTAAGGCGGTTGTTAGTGCTGATCATGTGGTAAAGTCAATAATGAATATAGAATCAAGGGTTGATGAAGGACTTTTTGGTGATAGTAACCCGACAACTGACGGTGAGCATTTTGCAGATTCAATAGGAAGTATTGAGCACTGTGTCAGCCGTAATAAGAGGAAGCGTATCGAAAAATTAATGGCGGGCACCATAGTCGTTTCATCCGAGTCTACTATAGAAGATGTCTAGGATGGTAATGTTTTTAAGAAAAAAATATGGCTAAGAAACTGTCTGTCTTTGCCATTAAGAAGAACTTCTCGTATCGTGTCGAATTGACTTGTCAATGGAAGATCAGGGCCATTAAAATGAAAGGCTCTGAAATGCTCAAAATTAGTAAATATGCCAGAAGATATTAAGAAAAAAGGATTATAAACAAGCTAAGAGTGGAGTTATAGCTGAACTGATTAAGTCTAAATACCAAGATGTTAGTCATGGTTATAAATCAAAGGAAATTATTCAAGACTTTCGTAAGGAGTATGGGGTGGACATTAGTTACGAAAGGGCATGGGGAGCCAGGGAAGCTGCGTTATCCTTAACGAAAGGGTCCCTTAGAGAATCATTCCATTTTTTTACCACGGTATGGGGAAGCATTGAAGATTTCCAATCCTGGGACTCACTATGGGTTGGAAAGTGATCTTGATGGACATTTTAAATACGTTTATATGGCACTTAGGGCTGCAATAAGAGGTTTTCTAAATTGCATTAGGCCCGTTATTGTTGTTGATGTTGCACACATGAAAGGAAAGTATAAGGGTATTATGCTCATAGCGGTTTCAATTGATGCTAATAAACAAATATACTCGATTGCTTTCAAGTTTCAGGAAAAAGAAAATGATGATTCATGGACGTGGTTCATAAGAAGGTTGTAATCAATTGTTGGTGTGGTTAATGGGTTGGTATTCGTATCCGATTGACACAAAAGCATTGCGAAGTCCATTGCACAATTTTTCCTGACGCATTCCACGCATTGTGTATCCATCATTTGAGCCCGAACCTGACAACGAAGTTCAACAATGATAACATGTGCTCAAACTTCATGTTAGCAGCTAAGGCATGTCGGGAGTCCATCTTTCGATATCATTGGAACAAGCTGGCTCCCTACAATGGTGTTAAAAAATACCTTACCGACGTCGGGTTGTCAAGGTGGGCTCGAGTATACTAAAGGAGAATGAGGTACGATCAAATGACCACAGAGTGTATCAATGCAGTATTGAAGGATGCTCGATTCCTTTTGGTGACTGGACTGTTGGATCATATTAGTAGTCTTCACTAGGAATGGTTTTTCGAGCGCGGGACACTAGCTTCAATGTGAGAATCAATTTTGTCAGTCCATGGGGAAAAGCTTTTGGAACTTGTAGATATCAGTTCTAGAACATTTACCATGCGACCGATCAATCACCACAAGTTAGAGATTGTAGACAGTCCTCTTACTTTTGAATGAGAAAACTTGCATGTTTGATTACTATGAGATCCCCGGTCGCATGCACTCGCCGCTTGTCGGGCTAGGAGTATTGATCCATATACTTTATGCTCAAGTGCCTACACAGTTATGAACTGGCTGGCTAGTTACGCAAAGCCTATATTCCCTGGTTGTCAAGAATCAGAGTGGAAGACATCACCCGATTTTGTTGATAAAGTAGTCTTACCTTCCAGGATTGATTGAATAGTTGTCATCGTCCAACTGTGCGAATCCCATCAAACGGTAGAATACAGAAACAGATTCACAACTGTACTCGATGTCACAACGTTGGGCACAATCGAAAGACACATTGAGCTCGGATTGTAGAGAACGATTAGAGTCATTTTTCTTGTTATTTTTTGTTTGGATTATGTAAATTTTTTATATTCAGATACGTTTAGACTATGAATGGTTAGGGTCATTTATTTATGTACATGATGTGCATTCTTTTTGTTCACTCTTGATAAATCTTGAGCCAATTAACACCAAAATAAAAACAAAATGTAAATCTCGGGACATCTAAGGCCATCTGCTCCCCCGAGATTTACAAACAGAATGTTCTAAGGTGGAAGTCTCGAGCTGCACTCGGGACAATAAGTGAAGGAACTCTAAATAGAGATCTAGTGAGCAGAAGCAGATCATTCCAAATCTCATTGAGAAAGAACACAAACAATTACAGTCTAAAAGAACAGATTATGCATAAACAATAAATTACAAGCATGCTTCTTTAATTAAACAACGGATATAGTATGCAAACCTTTGAAGAATTCCTTCTTCAAGTATCCCTCAATCGTTTAGAAACTCGTTCAATAGCACGAACTCAAACGCCACGATCAGAACAACCAAGAGCACGAACTGAAGAATCTTCGATCACTATCGAGTGCAACTCGATCCTCGACCCTCGAATGGAACAAAAACACCACCACAAGAGTTACATTGGTAGTTGAATAGACGAAGTTGTGGGCTCTGTGTGACTTTGGATAGAGGAATGAAGGAGGTAAACAATCAAGTAGACGATCGAGTAAGTGGGAGAAGGAAGAAGTCTATCATATAGACTTGATACTCGATCTTGTAGAAGAAGAAGCCTATCATATAGACTTGCTACTCGATCGTGTAGTAACGAGTAACTATTATATAGTAAACTCGATACTTGATCATGTATGTGATGACATGCAGAAATGCATGTAATCTTAGGCCTTTTTCTTAGATTTATGAAGGTCGTTAGGTAGAATATGCATCAATCATGATAGGAATTCACGAGAAAATGAGCTCATCGATCAGCATGTTGAATCTCAGCTAACCCATTATTTTGCGTTATTATGCGTTCAATGTTCTATTTTTGTAGCTAAAACAGAAAATGGACGCAAACGCAAGAACTAGACCACCGCATAGACGACCGTATGTGGAGAAACTCTCCATCGCAAAGGCAAACACATAGATCAACGCATGGATGTTGCAGTAATCAGCCGTATGCGTCCATCGCATGGGAGTTGCGCTCGTCAAGCAGTTGCGGTCATCATGTAGAGTTGTGGTATTAGGCGAATGCAATCATTAAATGATTGTGGCTACGCGATAACGTATACTAATGGGATCAACGCAAGGTTGGTGGAATGAACGCATCAACGCATCTACCTTGAGAAAAACCAAAAGATGATGCTAACATTTCACCTACCATGTCGTTAGTGGCAGAGGTTCAGAAAAGACTAACGCGCCGAACGTCAGACTCAGAGCAGTCCAATTAATGCTGTCAGCGACCCAAGCTCTATAAATAAATGCCAATGAGTAGAAATTTAAGTTATCCAACGTTTTCGCCTGAGGTTTGCCTAGGGCGGATCCTTGTGATCCAGACAAACGCTTGAGAAGATGGCTAAGAGTTCTTCACATCCTTCATTCATTCCGAGTGATGACCAGAGCCTTTGATCGGAGTTAGATCTCGAGAGAGTCAGCTCCTCCGCCGATCCATGGCACCACCGGCAGCCTTGACGCACATCGCTAGAAGCAAGTCTTTGCTTCCAGTCGGTCATTTCATTTTCCTTTCTTTTCTTATATTGTATTGTACCACATTTGGAATTAAGGAACTAATACATTTTGTGTGCAATACATTTCTACATTTCCTTCAACTTCATCTCCATCTTCTTTACTTAACGTCCTTACTTTCATTGCAACACTTAGTGTGATTGCTTGGGTATCGCATACTTAGTCGTGGATTAGGGATATGAAGCATGTAGCAACCCACCAAGAGGTGTGTGTTGTATGAGTGTGTGAGTAATCTTATTTACTTAGTGTGAAGCTGCTGCAATGCCTGTTTATAGGCTAATGCATTGCTTGTTTATGAGTAAAGTCAGCAACAACCAACTGCCCGGGAGGGTAAGTGGTTGGTTACATTAAGCAATGTAAGTCATTGTTCACTAGGGATAGGAACAATCTTAGGTCAGCAAAGTTTATGCAATTGTCTTGTATTATGTATGCTTCATTCGTCCATTAGGGATACTCGGGAGGGTAGTCTAAGGACAGGATCTAGGCTTGGGAAGGTCAGGTCAGAATCTAGGCTCGGGAAAGTCAAATTAGAACACATAACACAAGAGATAGAAGCTTAGGAATAAGCACTGTTTGCTATTAACCCATCACATGCATCCTAGAGATAGGATACAAATGTTTGCGGTCACTGCGGCGTTGTGTGCATTTTGCATCATCGCATAGGAAAAGAGTAGAGACTTAAGAATAAGCTCTATGGACACTTTTGCATTCAACACATGCATCTTAGACTTAGGAGCACCGCATTTGCATTGGAAAATGATTTTTCGTGCATGAGTGTAGCATGATCGCATAGCTTGCGTTGACTAAAGTTGCCCTTGCTGTCACTCTTAAGGGTTGCAATGAAAACATCTCCGCATTTTATCTATTTTCCCATTCATTTATTTCATGTCAAGTGTTGTCCTATCTCTACCTCTCATGCACATTCTCATTGCGTTGTCTGTTAGATAGAAGTAGGAGTAGGATTAACTTAGCAACCCCTCCAACATTCTTTTAGTTAACTGCCGCATGCACATCACCGCATTCATATAGCTAGAAGTCCCTGTGTTCGACCTCGGATTATCCGAGAAACTTGCGTTTGCGTTATACTTGGCGTGAGCGCAAGAAAACTTGTGGCAGGACGCATGGTCATCGCATACATTCATTAACGCATTATCATTCCAACGGATGACCATCGATGCATGACTATCAACACATATCTTAGGAACATGCATCGCATATCGCATCCAAGAGATTTTAGTTGTCGAGTAAAATTGACTTCTAATTTCTCTCACCAGTATGCTCTCTATGTTATCGTTTAATAAAACACTTTTACTCGATAATCTTTCTGTGAGACCAATCCGAATGAAATTCACCCACTGATTTGGAAAACTATTTTTCTTTTATCTCACAGTTGCCACAAACCATGCATAACCTCCCACTCAAGTCGGTTATTAAAGAAAAAGAATAATTAATTATCATATAATTAACATATTATAAATACATATAATAACCAACTTATCATATTATATTTATAATTTATAGTTTTAATATTTCATCATATGAAACATATACACCATAGTTCTTTTTCTATTTTATGGTATTTAACATAAATCATATTTATATTAATTCCTCCAATTAATAATGTATCAAATACATCATATCAATTATATCACATATAATTGAATCAATTTAATTATATCATATATAATCAAATTTCCTGTTGTTAATTTGAACACTTCAAACTAACCCAAAATCTGATTCTCAACTTGAACCCATTGAGCTACCAAGGGGACATTATGGACCTACAGCTTGAAAATCCAATGGTACGTGAATAATTGACTAAACTCTTTAAACACGAGATCCACCATCCGTTAACTGTTGGTCACTCCACTAAAGACCGACAGTTGCACTCTTCGCACTACAAATATATTTCTGTGTCATTGGATATAACCAATCAACAGTGCGTTAACCCTTCACAAATCGCTCGTAAGTACAGCTGGACCAATTTACCGTTTTTCCCCTGTAGTTACATCTAACTCCTTAAGTACCACTGATTCCTCTAATTAACAATAAGTCATAGTCCTATTATGGCTGAGTCCTCTCTTCCCAAGAGAGAATGTGGCCACTATGTTCAAGACCCGGAATCAGCCCTTAAGGGAGCAATTTATTTACTTAACCCTGCTTCGGGGAAAGAGTGAATTCCGTCTTAGTAATTGAGTTCCCAGCTCCCCAATCAGACAAATCCCCAAAATGGTAGGCTTGTTGAGTTGGTAATCTGGCCACTCTCACCTATACAAATCAAAGGATCACCCTCATGAGTAGGAGTTCCCAACTCACTCAGGATTAAGGTCATGTCACCTATGGTCATTCTAGTGAAATGTAAGTCTCAATTATGAACGACACTATAAAGAGACTAATTATTTCATGGTCCGGTCTTATACAAAATCTTTGTATAGGATACCCCCGCTCGCATGTCTTCACATGAATGATCAGGATCAGACCATTTGTAGTATTTTACAACACTTGTAACATCTACAAAGCGGGTCGTATCCGTAGTGTCACCAGGATAAGGTATCCCTTCTTTATCCTTATACTACAAACAAATTAGGTTATTACTTAAGGCATGATCTGAAGGAACTCTTAAAGAAGAGCATCCATGAGTGCGTTCGGATCTTTCCGATTTCATTGTGATCGAAATTGCCATATACACATTCTATCAAACAGTTATGCAATTTACACCAATTAACGACATGCTTCGAACAATAAAATACAAAAGAAAGAGTTCTCATACCAGTTGAAGACCCTCTTCAAGCGTTGAACTCTGAAGCAGCGGAAGAACCTCTATGCACACTTTATCGCCCAGCAAACCAATCAGCTGTAGCAACACAAATAGTCACGAACAAATGAATAATAGTGGGGACGACACAAAAAAATGGATCCCTTGGTATTCTCGGAGTGAGAATCCAGAGTGTGGTCTTTGGTGAGTTTGGTAGAGGTTGGAGAAAAAACAAATCGTGTAGATGATAAGCAAGTGGGAGAGAAAGAGCTATCGTATAGCTGTGTGCTTATCGTTTAGAAGAAGCTACACGATCGTGTAGGTTTTACTAAGCGATCGTTTAATAAATGGTAGACGATTGTTTAGAAAACACGATACACTATGCGATCGTTTAGAAACGAGTGTGCGATCGTTTAGGCGATGAGCAACTATTGTATAGTCTATCAAGCTAGGCGATCGTTACGTTTTCACACCGATTGCCAATTTTTCGAACTTTTGCAAAATGAGAACAATTTTTATTTTATTCTTCGATTACAATAACCAACTTCGGATTTCCCACTAACGCATGACCGAGAGAAGTTTTAGGCCAATTATCATAGAATTAACCAATTTAAAAATTAATGAATATAATCATATTATGTTCTTACCCTATAGTTTGATATCATATATCTACTATAGTAGTTTTTTCTCTATTTGATATATATCATATTTATATCTAATTTTCTCCAAAATAATGTATCTCATACATTTAGCCAATTATATCATATATAATTAACAAGTCCAATTATATCATATATAATCGAACTTCCTCTTGTGAATTTGAACATTTCAAACTGACCCAAACACTGATTCTCGACTTTAGCCAAGCTACCTAGGAGACCTAATAGACCTGTGGCTCGAAGCTCCAACGGCCCGTGAATAGCTGACTAAACTCTTTAACCACGAGATCCACCATTCGTTAACTATCAGACATTCCACTAAAGACCAATAGCTGAACTCTTCTTACCACAGATATATTTTCGTGTCCAACGGATATAACCAATCATGTGTACGATGACCCTTCACAGATGGTCGTAAGTACAGTTGGGCCAATTTACCGTTTTTCTCCTGTAGTTACATCTCACTCCTTAAGTACCACTGATTCCTCTAATGAATAATACAACATAGTCCAACTATGTGTGAACACCTTTCGGTCCAAGAGAAAGTGTGTGGCGCCACATCGTTCAAGCCCTGGAATTAGCCCTTAAGGGAGCTATCTATCTACTTACTCCTGCTTCGGGGAAAGAGTGAATTCCATCTTGTGTAGTTGAGTTCCCAGCTCCTAAATCAGACGAATCTCTAAAATGGTAGGTTTGAATCGGCGACCTGGCCACTCGAACCCATACAAATCAAAGGACCACCCTCAATGGCACGAGTTCCAACTCACTCAGGATTGAGGTCATGTTACCTATGATCATCCTAGTGAAGTGAAGTCTCTGTCATGAACGGTGTTATATAACGAGACATTAACACTTCGAGATCAGGTCTTATACAAATTCTTTGTATAGGACGCCCCCGCTCGCATGTCCCCAACACGAATGATCAGGATCAGACCATTCTGTGACAAGTCACAACACTTGTGACGATTCCACAAAGCGAGCAACATTCTTAGCGTTACCGGATAAGGTCTCCCTCTTATATCCATATACTACAGACCATTTTGGTTATCACTCAAGACATGATGCACTTGTATGTCACCACATACATGCTTTAAATTACATACAGATAACCAGGATTTTTATGTTTATTTGTGTGGTAAAGCAAAATAAAACATACAACTAAACAAAACACAAGATGTTAAGTAAATTATCATATATTATACTACACAATCGTTCGTACACACTATGTACAAATTATAGGACACGAGACTTTAGGGCATCAACCCTAACAATCTCCCACTCTTGCTAAAGCAAAGTGAGGTGTACATAAAACAAGAACAAATTAATAAACTAGGGCATAAAAGACCAGTACAAGAAAAATCTCCCAACTTGCCGTAGTCCAGCCCCGGGCGTCCTGTTAGACCCATGCTTCGTAGGTGACTCTCAAATACTGTAGCCATGAGAGCCTTCGTAAACGGGTCAGCAACATTATGCTCTGAAGCGATCTTTATGATGGTCAAGTCCCCTTGATGCACTATCTCGCGGATCAAGTGATACTTCCACTCTATGTGTTTTCCGCGCCTGTGACTCCTCGGCTCCTTGGAGTTTGCCATTGCCCCACTATTATCACAATATAGGGTAATGGGCCTAGACATATCTGGAACAACTTCCAGTTCTACTAAGAACTTCCTGAGCCAGATGACTTCCTTAGCAGTACAAATTGTTTACAAACTACAAGACACGAGACTTTAGGGCATCAACCCCAAAAATCTCCCACTTGTCCTAAAGCGAAGTGGGTTGTACATTAAAACAAGTACAAAACAATAAACTAGGGCATAAAAGCCCAATATAAGAAAATCTCCCACTTGCCCTAGTCCAACCATGGGCGATCCTGTAGTAGCCGTGAGAGCCTTCGTAAACAGTCAGCAACATTGTGCTCCAAAGCGATCTTTATGATGATCACGTCCCCTTGATGCATTATCTTGCAAATCAGATGATACTTCCGCTCTATGTGTTTGACGCGCCTGTTATTCCTCGGCTCCTTGGAGTTCGCCATTGCCCTACTATTATCATAATATAGGATAATGGGCCTAAACATATCTGGAACAACTTCTAGTTCTGTTAAAAAACTTCTGAGCCAGATGGCTTCCTTAGCAATACAAACTGTTTACAAACTACAGGACACGAGACTTTAGGGCATCAACCCCAACAATCTCCTACTTATCTTAAAGCGAAGTGGGGTGTACATAAAACAAGTACAAAATAATAAACTAGGGCATAAAAGCCCAGTACAAGAAAATCTCCCACTTTCCCTAGTCCAGCCGCGGGCGATCCTGTAGACCCATGCTCCGTAGGTGACTCTAAAAAACTATAGTCGTGAGAGCCTTCGTAAGCAGGTCAGCAACATTATGCTTCGATGTGATCTTCATGACAATCACGTCCCCTCGATGCACTATCTCGCAGATCAGATGATACTTCCACTCTATGTGTTTTCCGCGCCTGTGACTCCTCCGCTCCTTGGAGTTCGCCACTGCCCCACTATTATCACAATATAGGGTAATGGGCCTAGACATATTTGGAACAACTTCCAGTTCTTTAATTACAAGCTTAGGTACTCTCACACATTCACATGCGCATCGAACAGTTTTGTCTAACTTCACTTCACAATGTGGGAAACTATGAGTATGAGCATCATACGTTACGCTAAGTATGATCATCCTAGTGAAGTGGAAGTCCCTGTCATGAACGGTGTTGTATTAACGAGAACATTAACACACTTCGACATGGAGTAACACATGGTCTTATAATTATACATACACTTCTTTGTGTATATGCATATGAACGCCGCAAAAGCCGAAGAATCCTGCTGGATATCGCATAGTCTCCACCAACAGCAGAACCGATCTCAGTAGAATAAGAATCACCTATTACTGTGCCCACATACATAGAATTTAGGCACTCTGTTGCGCACAGATGATCACGAAAGTCGTAGGACCAAGAATATTCTATAATAGTCGTTAACCGCAGAGATAGGTCCTCCTCTTAAACTTATCTCACTTAATATAACATTACATGGGACATTCTATGGTGTTATGTCTCATCTTCTAAGACACTCACGATTGAATAGTTGCAATATTCTGATCATAATGGATATGTGCTACTCGCACGTAATAGTAGCATATATGGGTGTACTCATAAATTAAATGAATAGTAGCATAGCTCCTAGAAGATCTTAATTTAGAATATGTTTGTGATCTACAGAGTTTGTGCTGGAGATATAGAGACAATAAAACATACAATAACATAATATCAACACCAGTACTCTTGTTTAAGTAACTGTCGTTCATTATAATATTATTAGTCGTAGCACATGTTACCGTATCATTCATTGTAGGTTGGTATCAATATAATCTAATTATAAGGAGTTACGACGGAGAGCTATGTCTCAATAGGTATGCGAATCTTCCTAACAATCTTTAAATAGATCGTTGTATGTATCTCTTAAAGCAACTGATAGACGCTGGCTATATATACTATTAATTAACATATGAGTAAATAAGACATAAATGTGAAGTTTGTGTTGAATCAAAGTATATATACTATAAGCACTGATCATTGGGCTACTATCAATAAATAGGGACAGTAACGAGAGAAATAATAATCTACTCTTCACTTGCTCTCGGAGTTTAGTTACCAATGCCCCACGCGGGAGTCGATTCCGTTGGTACATATGAACGAACACGTATTTCGCCACATACGAGTGAGGGTGTGACAGTACACATTATAATATCCATAGATTTGCACTCAGTATGAGCTAGTATATCGTATATAAAATCGGGTTCGACTATACTATTTTATATGTACTCCACTCTGTGAAAAAAGGATCAGATACTCTTTTAATATATGATGTGTTAAACAACATTCTAACGCCCGCAGTTAAGTGATGACATAATCTGACAAGCTGAGGAGATACGAAAGGTGATATCTGATGCTCGCCTTCTATGCAGTATCAGATATTGATCTGCGAGCTCTGAAGTTAGACTCTCGCTAGATGCACTCTCACTCATTGGAGTTTTGACCTTATTGCCTCGTATATGTAAGTCTACCATATTATATCGTAGATAATCTCATGAGGAACTTAGACACTAATCTGGAACCACTCCAGCCTATCTTTACTAATGAAAACTATCCTGAGCACGCATGAATATCACACTATAGACTCGAATGTGATCACGACAAGTATAGAGGTGAATTTACAAACTACAAGAAGCGCACGAGACTTTAGGGCATCAAACCGTTAAAGGAAACAGTTGCGGTCTCCCATTTGCATGTTTCTAAAAATGCACAAAGTGTTGTACCATTAAAACGAGTAGTATTACAAACAGATTATACATTCAGGGAGCATTAATATAGGTCGGCGAGGATATAGGAAACGCACTCCACAGACTTGCTTTTAGCTTGACCACCATGAGCAGAGCGATTTTCACTAGATAGAAATGCCTAGAATGTGCTAGAAGCCATTATACGTAAACTAAGAGTCAGTGCAATCATTTAAGTTCGCGTCTCTAATAATGGCGATGCTTATTGTAATAGTGATAGAATACACGCGTCCTACCTTCGACTAGTATTAGTTATAATGACAAATCTAGGATGCATGAATAAACTGTTGCATGCTGGATGTTGATGTTTGACAGCGCAGTGGTTATAATTCTCGGCTCCTTGAGTTACGCACTCTTAGACCACCACTAAAGGACTATTCTAAAATTGGAGTCCATAAAATATATAGGATATATGGATTTGTGTCGTTTATACCTAAGACACATATCTAGTAGCACACATGACATTTGTGTGTTGTGTTAGACCATATATAGCTTTCTTATGACCAGGTAGAATCTCATTTAGCAATACTAAAACTTATACAAACGGTAACTATGTAAGACTAACGTGACACTTTTAGGGCACATCAATAACAAACGCCAAGCAATCTCCTCTATCATTATTTGTAGTGCAATGCGAAAGTGTGTGTGTGATGTTAATCTATAATAACTATAGTACTTAATAAAAAAGTGAGAATAAGCGTAACGGGCAATTAAAAGCCCGTACAAAAAAATCTCCCCACTTATTCCAATTGGCTATGTCCAGGCCCCGCGGGCGATATAGTAGAGATTAACACTCCGCACATGCCCTCACGTAGGTGACTCTAAAAAACTATGGCTCGTTCTTGAGACACGGCAAATGGTTCGCAAAAGGCAACCGGTTTAGCGACCATATATGAATAATTCGATTGGAGTGTGACTCTTCTTATAGGACAATCACGATCACACGAACTATGAGAATACCATCACCTATCTCTGCTATAAGTCCACGCCTGATCTGTTAATTATTCTATACCATTCATTATGATATGTTGTTACCGCGCCTGTGAGATGTCACGCCTCTCAACGCTCCATTGGTAGTTTCAGACAACGAGCTGGCACCAGATTCGTTAATTATTCACTCATTAATATAAGGAGTAATGGGCCTAGACATATTTGGCAACAACCTTCTCAGTTGCAAGACGCAAAGAACTCATCTATTAGTGAGGTAGGAACTCTCAAGTACTGTGCTATCCAAAACATTTACAGCTGAGGTTTATTGCTCAGAGTCTTGCATATTTGCCTACTCTCATACCTTGCAATTAGACTAATTGGGAGGTGCAGAAGCGTATGACTATTTCAACGGAGACTATAAGTGCTCTAGCATATCGGCAACATCTGATAGGGATCAAGCTTTGCATTTCATGTAAGAGTAAAGACTAAGCCCTGACGCCCTGTTGGATACGTCTGCGATAAAAGTCGTTGACTCTAGTTCTGTGAAAGTCAAAGAAATAAGGCAATAGTGGTAGTGCCCTAGTAGATGGATCCATATTAGTGACTCACTAGAACATAATTCTACCCATAGGTATTGTTAACAGAGAGATGGTCTACCCAGTAAATAAATACTTGAGGAAGTTCTAGTCAGACTATTCAGGCTTCCCTCGCCATGAGCTAGTCTGATCACAACATAGGCTTGTAAAATGGTGTTAAGCATCACATATGGAGTAAATACTACCTACTAGACTATTTGTCTTTAACAACATAAAAGTCAGGATGAGTTTTTCTGGATGAAGATAGAAGACAAAATTTGTTATCGATACATGTAAAAAACTAGCCGATCTCTGTGTACTCAAAGATGCGACATAAATAGAGAACCACATCTCATACTCCACTCAGTATTCCGTATTAGAAGATCGTTGTTAAGGACACATCTCTGTTCATTTAAGGCGCAAAGTTGAAAACTGGATAGTCCATCAGCCTGATTACGCGCATGTAGCAAGCCACCAATTCTTGGGTAGTCCTTGGAATAACTGTAGTACTTGAGGGACAGATCTCACATCCTTGGTCATGTACGATGCCTGAGACAATGGAGTGTCTTTAGAGAATAAAGAGCTTGTGTGGATGTACTTAAGAATATCCAAAGAGTGTATATTTGTTGTATTTTAACACTAACGCAATCAATAGTGCGACGACGCTCACGTTCTCGCACAATTCTTTTGTCATTTGTGTCTCTATGTTAAATTTTGGGTCGCTAGCCAGTTTTATTAACTGTAGTCAGTAAAACCTACATTATTTCCAATGAGTAGTAATCGTCTACGTACAACACTAAGAATACTACTAAAGCATTGATGATCTTCTTGTAGACACAAGGTTCATTAACGTTTTGATCAAAGCCATACGACTTGATTGCAGTATTCAAACTGTATGTTCCAAGATCGAGATGCCTGTTTCACCCCATGAATGGGACCGATTCAGCTTGCAAACCTTTTACTCTTGACCTTGGGCTATGAATCCCTCGGGTTGCACCATGTTAATGGTCTCCTCAAGATTGCCATTCAGAAAGGCCGTCTTGACGTCCATTTGCTAGATCTCATAATTATAATAAGCTGCAATGGACAGGAGGATGTGGATTCAACTTTAACATGGCACAGGCGAGAAAAAACTCCTCATAAGTCAACTCCCTCTAACTGCGTATAACCCTTTGCCACAAGTTGAGCCTTGAAGGTCTGTACCTTCCCATCAGCGGCCTCGTTTGCGCTTGTAGATCCATTTACTACCCATAAGTCTTACCTCATCAGACTGATTTACACGATCCCATACAGAGTTGAAGTACATCTACTCCATCTCGAGATCCATGGCCTTGACCCATTCATCCCGGTCAACATCCTTCATTGCCTTCTAATAGACAACGGATCCTCAACGTCGCCATCTGCTACCATAGCAAGGATTTCCGTGAAACCCAGATAGCGAAC
>NC_052356.1:15881131-15902705 GCF_009727055.1 Benincasa hispida | reverse complement strand
AGGCGGGTTTGCAACCCTCCCACTACGTCGAGGTTCTCTCAACTCTGGAGGTGGAACCGACCTACTAGATGAACTCCCATCAATAAATATTGTTGATGTAGTAGGCACTTCAACAACTCCTATTGAAGTTTCAGTAGTTTCATTGGAAAGCTCACACAACACGACTTTATTTCGTAGACTGTGCTCCCTTATATGATCCTCATCCAGGAAAGTAGCATTCGTTGAAACAAACGCCCTATTTTCCATTGGATCATAAAAACAACCCCCTCATGTACCTTTGAGGTAGCCTACAAAGAGGCATAACCTCGAACGTGGTGCCAAATTCTTGGGATTAGTCTCAAGCACATGTGTCGGGAAACCCTAAATGCGGAAGTGACGTAAACTGGCTTTACGCCTGTTCCACAGCTCCAGAGGTGTTCTCGCAACACTCTTGGAGGGAACATAGTTGATGATGTATACCGCAGTCTCCACTGCGAAACCCCAAAATGAGTTCGAGAAGGAAGCGTAACTCATCATCGAATGAACCATGTCCAACAAGGTTCTATTTCTCCTCTCCGCTACATTATTTTGCTGAGGTGTACCTGGTGTTGAGAGTTGGGAAATGATTCCATGTTCTATCAAATAGTCTTGGAATGCCGAGTTCAAAATCTCTTCACCTCGATCCGATCGAAGTGTTTTAACCTGTCTATCCAATGCGTTTTCAAATTCAGCCTATAACTCTTTGAACTTTTCAAAGGATTTAGACTTTCGGTGCATAAGATAAACATACTCGTTCCTTGAGTAATCATCAATAAAACTAATAAAATACTCATAGCCACATCGGGCTCGTACATTCACAAGACCACAAAGGTCAGAATGTACTAACTCAAGAAGCTCCTTGGCTCTATAACCTTTTCCAGTAAAAGATCGTTTAGTCATACCTTCAAGGCAAGACTCACACACTGGTAAAGAATTTTCTTTTAACTCACTTAGAAGTCCATTATTCACCAATCACTCAATCTTGTTGAGATTGATGTCCCTAAAAAAAGATGCCAAAGATTTACATTTTCTTTTGGAGAAATACGTCGACGTTTTGTTTGAGTTACAACAGTTTTAAACAATTCTGTGTTATGGGGGGAATTAATGGCTAATGGCCTTAGCACATATAAATTAGATTCTAGATTTTCTGAACAAATAATAACACCATCTTTATGAATAAACGCTTTATTCACATTAAAAGAGATAGTGTATTTACATTGTAATAAACACTTTACAGAAATGAGGTTCCTCTTAAGTTCGAGAACAATATATACATCATTCAAAACTAGAAACCTATTATGTAAAGCTAACTAGAGCCCTTTCACTGCCACAGCTGAGACGACGTGCCTGGTGCCTACTCGCATCGTCATCTTACCAGCCTCTAGCTATCGCCAGGATCTAATCCCCTGAAAAGGAGAACAAACGTGGTTAGTGGCGCCCGAATCAATTATCCAGGCAAAATCATCATTCTCCACTAAACAAGTTTCAAGTACAAGTAAATCATATTTTCCTTTATACCTTGGCTTTAGCCTTGGCGCCCTTCCTCTCTTTCAGATAGTGAGGACAGTTCCTCTTCCAGTGTTCATCTTGATTGCAATGGAAACACTTTCCCTTTTCAACCGGTGGATGCCTCCTTGGGGCAACATGCGCCTTCCCTTTTCCCTTACCACCCTTTTTCTTCTTCCCCTTTACAGAGTTAGAAGTAGAAGGTGCATACTTCGTCTCTAAGGTCGAACCTCTATGGAACGTCCTGGAAGATGAAGAAACATTTGCGTCACTCTTCTTCTTCTCTTTAATTTTCAGTAAATATTGGTAGGTCTGCAACTCGTTGAGGAGAGTTGTAAGGTTATATTTCACTTTGTTAAAAATCACATTGCTAACAAAGTGCAGGAAGCTATCCGGCAATGAATGCAGGATTATGCTAACCTGGCTGCCCTTATCGATGGTAGACCCATTCAACTCCGCCATATTGAAGTGGACCATCATGTTAAGCACATGTTCACGAACAAAGGTTCCTTCTTCCACTTTGGAGTTAAATATATATTTAAGAGCCTCATGCATAAGCTGTTCAGATGGTTGTCCTAACATCCCCCGCAAGGACTCTATGATCTCACGCGCGGAGACTATAGGCTCATTTTTCTTGGCCAAGACTTTAGAAAGACTTGCCAAGATGTAGGCTCGGGCCTTCTCATTCGTCCGTGTCCATCGCTCGTATGCATCCTGAATATTTCGAGCGGCATTTGGAGCTGGAATAGAAGGACAGGCCTCCGTAAGAGCGAACATGAGATCCTCGATGATTAGGATCATCATGATCATGTATTTCCATGGCGAAAAATTGTTGCCAGTTAATTTTTCGGCGCTTAGCAAAGCTAATGTGGCTATTGCCATTTTGAAAAAGTTGTTGCTGAAAATACGAACAAAACTTATATTTTGCTAAACCACATTTAACCAATCAGTTTTTTAAAACAGTTTCAAATACCCTAAGTGAAAGACTTCTATTTTGCAATGATGCCCCAGTGAAGCAGGAAAAACATCACCGGTGGAGTGATCAGATGCCCCTTCGTTGGGATGAGATATTCTCAACCATTAGGCAAAACCAACTCTTGGAACTGAACCTAACAACCACTATTTTTCGATTTAGAACTGTTAACTTTTAACAATTTCGCGTAAGTGTAACCCCTCGCTTTCAGTGCCAGAGTCTCGCCCTAATGAGCCTACCATAAAGAAGAAGCAAATTAGGAAAAGAGACTAAGTTACCTAATCCTCTTATAGAAGATCAAAGAAAGAAATGCGCAATACTTCCATCCTTTAGGGGGACACTCCCAGGGTGCTTCGAGGCGATGCAAAGTAACTTTATTCAACCCAACGAGGGAGACCGAGGGATATGTTGTCGTACTTCCTGCTCCCACTTACTATGAACAATCTCTCCATCCACCTTGATATTGACCTACCCAAACACCATCCGTTAAGGAGACACGACAAAGGTACTGTGAGGCCGAGGGTAGATCTCATGGTGTGGACTATTTAGGAGAAACGTGAAAGGTTTAAGTGAAGCATCTTATGCCCCAAGTATCTCCCACTAAATGTTTTACCTAGTGGTTCATTAATCTAGAAAATCCGGCTACTGATTTTAGTCTAAGTCATCTTTTTAATTCCCACTCATAAACAACGTTTGTCTATGAAACATGAACAAGTTCAAGTAGTCACATTTAAACACTTTAATGGACTGTCCTTAACTTGCATGCATACATCAAATCTATCTAATTCACCTTTCCAGGTAAGTTTCCAGGTAGGGGGGTTACGTTTCCATCAACTTAAATACCCCAGCCTAGATAGAACCTGCTTTAAACAAAAGGTCCCTTATAGATAGATTTTATACATTTTAACATTTTATTAGTCAATTTAATCCTATTAAATTGATGAAAAAGATTAAAGCCTTAGGGTTGCTAATAAGGATTTTAGAACCGTGATCTTAGGTCTATGTGATCTAAGTTTTAAACATTTTAAAACCAGAATTAAACCTAAGTGAGCATGCATATCTTTCTTATTTCTTTTAGTTCTAATTTCTCTTTAACTTTTAAAAAGAAACAACTAAAAAACCATTGCGCACAACAAGGTGTTTATAACATTTATAAAGTAACCTATGTGTCATGCTTCATGCAATGTCCAGTCATTACTATACATAACTTTTATATAATGCGTAATAACCAAGCAAACATGCTATAATTCACCCTTATACTATAACAATTATAATATAAAGATGATGCATGTCAATGCTATTTATGCATGCATAAATATAACTCTTATATTATATGATGCATAAGCATGTTCTTACATAATTAAATCATGCTTCTCTAAATTATAACATTTACAATAAAGAGATGATGCATGACTAATGCATAACAAAAGGTGGGATTTACTATATGTGCATACCATATGACATATAAAATCCATACATCGCATGTAATAAATTAAGGATTAATGGACCAAATGAGCCTTTACAAAAAACTGGAATGAAATAATGCTATCTATTACATTTTTCATCGAGCGAACCGGTTCACAGGCGAACCGGGTCTTGAACCGCCAGAAGAACTCCATCGTGTAGTAAACGCCGAAGGTAGACGATTGCCCTACGCGCACTAGACGATAGGCGCAAAAACTAAATGATCGCTTAGATGATAACGAGGCTGCGAAGCCTGATCGTCTAGGTGATCGCTTAACGCGGTGACAGGTAAACGATTTACCTTGCGTTACTATGCGATCGTTTAGTCAGTTACTTAGCGATGAGCTTGCTGAGCTAAACGATCATCTACTGCACGTGTGTTAAATGATATGTAAGCATCCCATTGTCTACACGACCCAATAATCAGCGATCGCTTACCCATCGTCTACACGACGTGATCAATCCTTGATAGTCTCTTTCCTCGAAGAACTGCAACTCTTGCTCCGATCTTCTTCACGAACGACTCAAGACTCAAACAAACTTTGAATTACAGAGTTGATAATGATTATTAATGCCCAAAAACGCAGGTGCCTTTACAAACAACCAAATGTAAAAGAATTAAATCAAACTGAGGCTAACATCCACGAAAACATCCATTAATCCACACATCCACAACAATTTAACGATTAAACAGAGCAGACATGCACCCATCAAGAATGTATATATAATTCGTTGCAACAATGAAATTGAAATATCAGAACCTGTCTCTGGTACCAATTGAAAGAACTCTTAACGAAGAGCATCCATGAGCGCATTCGGATCTTTTCGATTTCATTGTGACCGAAATTACCACATACACGTTCTATCAAACAGTTATGAAATCTACACTAATTAACGGCATGCTTCGAACAATAAAATACAAAAGAAAGAGTTCTCATACCAGTTGAAGACCCTCTTCAAGCGTTGAACTCTGAAGCAGCGAAAGAACCTCTATGCACACTCTGTCGCCGAACAAACCAATTGGCTGTAGCAGCATGAATAGTCACGAACAAGTGAACAGTAGCAGAAACGACACCACTAAATGGAGCCTTTGGTAGAGGTCGGAGACAAAACAAATCGTGTAGATGATAAGCAAGTGGGAGAGAAAGAGCTATCATATAACTGTGTGCTTATCGTTTAGAAGAAGCTACACGATCATGTAGGTTTTACTAAGCGATCGTTTAATAAATGGTAGACGATCGTTTAGAAAATACGACACGCTATGCAATCGTTTAGGAAAGCTAAACGATCGTTTAGGCGCTGGTGTGTGATCGTTTAGGCGATGAGCAACTATCGTATAGTCTCTCAAGCTAGGCGATTATTATGTTTTCACACCGATTGCAAATTTTTCGAACTTTTGCAAAATGAAACCAATTTTCATTTTATTTTTTGGTTACAATAACCAACTTCAGATTCTCCCATTAACGCACGACCGAGAGAAGTTTTAGGCCAATTATCATATAATTAACCAAATTAATAATTAATGAATATAATCATATTATATTCTTACCCTATAGTTTGATATCTCATATCTACTATAGTAATTTCTCCTCTACTTGATATAAATCATATTTATATCCAATGTCCTCCAAAATAATGTATTTCATACATGTAGCCAATTATATCATATATAATTAACCAGTCTAATTATATCATATATTATCGAACTTCCTCTTGTGAATTTGAACATTTCAAACTGACCCAAACACTGATTCTCGACTTTATCCAAGCTACCTAGGAGACCTAATGGACCTGTGGCTCGAAGCTCCAACGATCCGTGAGTAGCTGATTAAATTCTTTAGCCACGAGATCCACCATCTGTTAACTGCCAGACATTCTACTAAAGACTAACAGGTGAACTCTTCTTACTACAGATATATTTCTGTGTTCATCAGATATAACCAATCATGAGTACGATGACCCTTCACAGATGGTCGTAAGTACAGTTGGGCTAATTTATCATTTTGCCCCTGTAGTTACATCTCACTCCTTAAGTACCACTGATTCCTCTAATGAACAATATAACATAGTCCAACTATGTGTGAACACCTCTCGGGCCAAGAGAAGGTGTGTGGCGCTACATCGTTCAAGCCCTGGAATTAGCCTTTAAGGGAGTTATCTACATCTCACTCCTTTAAGGAGTGAAATCCATCTTGTGTAGCTCAATTCCTAGCTCCCAAATCAGACGAATCTCCAAATTGATAGGTTTGAATCGGCAATCTTACTACTCGTACCCATACAAATCAAAAGACCGCTCTCAGTGGCAGGAGTTCCCAATTCACTCAGGATTGAGGTCATGTTACCTATGGTCATCCTAGTGAAGTGAAGTCTCTTTCATGAACGGTGTTATATAATGAGACATGATCCACTTGTATGTCTCCACATACATGCTTAAGTTACATAAAATAACCTCGGATCTTAGTTTAATGGATTGAGTAAATGCTTATAAAATAACACTTATTTTGTTAATAATAATATATTTACAGAATGTATATAAACTACGAGACTACTAGGGGAATTAGGACACCAATCCTAACAATCTCCCACTTGTACTAAAGCCTCAGGAGACTAATGTACAATACAAAACAGTACGAAATACAATAAACTAGGGCATACTCTATACCATCAAACTACCCATGGCAGATGCATAAGGGACCCATCCCATTTCCTCAACTTCTTGAGGTGTCTTAGGACACTATTCCTTAGACAAAGTAACTCTGTTCCTGAAAGGAAAAATGCCCATCTTGGCGTTCTGCATCAAATACTTGATCAATATCTTGTCAATATATGATGCCTGAAACAACACTAGCATTTTGTTCTTACGATCTCGAAAAATCTGAATATCAAGAAAAAACTGAGCCTCTCCCAAATATTTTATTTGGAATTGGGTCGCTAGTCAGTTTTTAACTATAGTCAGTAAGCCTACATCATTCCCAATGAGTAGAATATCATCTACATACAACACTTGAAAAACTACTAAACTGTTGATGAGCTTCTTGTATGCACAAGGTTTATCACCGTTCAGATCAAAGCCATAAGATTTGATCACAGTATCAAACCTTATATTCTAAGATCGAGATGCCTGTTTTAGTCCATAAATAGATCTATTAAACTTGCAAACCTTTTACTCTTGACCTTAGACTATGAATCCCCCGGGTTGCACCATATAAATGGTCTCCTCAAGATTGCCATTTAGAAAAGCAGTCTTGACATGCATTTTACATATCTCATAGTCATAATATGAGGCAATGGATAGGAGGATTTGGATAGACTTCAACATGGAAACAAGCGAGAAAGTCTCCTCATAGTCGACTCTCGCTACTTGGGTATAACCCTTTACCACTAGTCTAGCCTTGAAGGTTTGCACATATGTTGGGCAACCCCTTATTCGGAAATTCTGTAAACTAGCTTTACGACCATTTCATAACTCCAAAGGTGTTCTGATAGCACTCTAAGAGGGAACACAATTCAAGATATAAGCTGCAATCTACATATCAAAAGCCCAAAACGAGTTAGGTAAGGAAGCATAACTCATCATAGACCGAAGCATGTCCAACAGGGTTCGATTTCTCCTTTCTGATACACCATTCTACTGAGGTGTACCAGGTGTTGAGAGTTGGAAAACTATTTTATATTCTATCAAATAGTTCTAGAATGTGAAGGAAATCAGATTCAGGATTTCCATGAGCAGCGGAAGAACGATAATTCTAAATCACAATCATAAATGAACAAATACATTTACAGTCAACTTCAAACAAATGGTTATACAAATCATACAGAAATTACAGCATGAAAAACTCAAATGCATAAAGGGAAAATTCTACGCACAATGGCAAAAGCGTCACCACGCTCCTTGCACACTCTGATCGCTCGAACAATAGTAACCACGAACGATCGATCTACACGACCACAACACCATAACGAACACTTCGTGCTTGTCCTCAACGATCTCCTCGGCCACGAACTCCTCCGCAACAGAGCGAACTCCTCTGAAACGTAATGAATGGCCTTTAAAAAACCTCAACAGTGTCGAGTTGAGTCTTACACCACCAACAAGGCTATCTTGGTATTCTCGGTGTGAGAATCTAGAGGGTGGGCTCTGTTTGGACTTGGTATGAGGTAGACGAACGGAGGAAACACCGATCGCGTACACGACTGGGCAAGTGGGAGATGGTCGAGACCTATCGTATAACTTGATGCCCAAGCGATTGCATAACAAAAGCTATGTGATCGTTTAGCTCATCGTTTAGCTTGGTTTGTCATCTACAGACTCTACGTTTACTTCGGGCAATCGATCATATAGCAAAGCTATGCGATCGTTTAGTAAATATTGCACGATCGTTTAGCTCGCCACTGCACAATCGTTTAGCTCGCCCAGCCGTCATTTAGTAAATCTGTATTTACTTGAAAACTTCAGTGAGTTTCTTTTGCGTCGAGAGAGAAAACTAAAAAAACCTTTTCAGGAGTTTTGTAAATCATCATCCTTCAAAATAGAAAAAAAAATTTCCTTTTAAACTCACGGTTACCATGAATTCAATAACCACCCACTAATTTGGTTATTAAAAGAAAAAGAATTAATTATCCAATAATTAATATTATTTTAAATATAAATGATAACCAACTTATGCTACTATATTTATAACCTATAGTTTTAATATTTCATCTCATGAAACATATAAACCGTAGATCTTTTCCTATTCCATGGTATATAATGTAAATCTCTATTACATCAATCATCCACTTGATATGTCTTATACATCAAACTTTATTATATCATATATAATCAAAATACCTCTTGTAAATTTGAACATTTCAAATCATATTATATCATATATAATCAAAATACCTCTTGTAAATTTGAACATTTCAAATCAACACCAAGAACTAATCCTTAATTGAATCCATTGAGCTACCAAGGGGACCTCATGGACCTGTAGCTCGAAGCTCCAACGGTACGTGAATAACTGACTAAACTCTTTCGTCACGGGATCCACCATTCTTTAATTGCCAAGAACTCTTTCGTCATCTCGTGGTTCAGGTCTTATACAAACTCTTTGTATAGGACACCCCCGCTCTCACGTTTCCACATGAATGGTCAGGATCTACCATCTATAGTAGTTTACAACACTTGCAATCCTCTACAAAGTGGGTCCACAGTGTCGTGTCACCAGGATCAGGTGTCCCACCTTAATCTTTATACTACAGACCTATTTGGGTTATCACTTAAGGTATGATCCACTTGTATATCATATATACATGCTTAAGTTCACATAAGATAACCAAGGAGCCTTTTTTATTGGATATGAGTAAATGCTAGAATTAAATAACACTTATTTTATTCATTGAACAATGTGTATCTTTATAAAACAACGAGACTCTGGGAGAATTAGGACACCAATCCCAACAATCTCCCACTTGTCCTAATGACTCAGAAGACTAATGTACAATACAATAAACTAGGGTGTACCCCAGTATCATCTCCCACTTTCCCTAGACAAGATGCCACATGTCCCATAGACCCAGACTCTCCAAGTGACCTTTGAACATTTTAGCCATGAGGGCCTTTGTAAAGGGATCAACAACGTTGTGCTCCTATGTGATCTTTGTGACTATCACATTACTGCGATGTACAATCTCCCTGATCAAGTGATATTTTTGTTCTATGTGCTTACCCCGACAATGACTCCAAGGCTCCTTCGAATTTGCCACAGCCCTTTGTTATCACAATATAGTGTGATCGGCAAATCTATATTTGGAACAACTTCCAAATTTGAAACGAACTTCCTCAGCCAAACAACCTCCTTAGCAGCTTCACAAGTCGCTACGTATTTGGCTTCCACAGTGGTGTTTGCAATGCATCCTTGCTTGATGCTTCGCCTGACTACAACCCCTCCATTCAGAGTAAACATTGACCCCAATATCGATTTGCGAAAATCTCGATCGATCTGATAGTCAGAGTCCGTGTATCCTATAAGAATCAGATCCTTATCTCCATACACAACTATGTAGTCCTTTGTTCTCCGAAGATATTTGAGGATCGTCTTGACCGCCATCAGTGATCAAATCCTGGATTGGACTGATACCGACTAAAAATCCTTACTGCATAGCAAATGTCAGGTCTAGTACACAACATTGCATACATCAAGCTTCCTACAGCAGAAAAATAGAGAATCCATCTCATCTTCTTAACCTCTTGAGGTGTTAGGATAATGATCCTTAGACAGAACAATTCCATGCCTGAAGGGTAACAAACCCCTCTTGGAATCCACATACACATACAGTAAAATGTGGCTATGGACATCATCCACGTACAGTACCAGGAAAGCTACTAAGCTGTTGATGATCTTCTTGGAAACATAAGGCTCATCAATGTTCAGATCAAAGCCAAACGACTTGACAGCAATGTCAAATCTGATGTTCCAAGATCTAGATGCTTGTTTTAGCTCATAAATGGACCTATTAAGCTTGCAAACTCTTTGCTCATGATCTGGAACTATGAACCCCTCTGGTTGAGTCATATAGATGGTCTCCTCAAGATTACCATTAAGACAGGCAGTCTTGATGTCCATTTGCCATATTTCATAATCATAAAATATGGCTATGGATAGGAGAATCCTGATAGACTTCAGCATGACAACAGGTGAGAAAGTTTCTTCATAGTCAACTCTTCCAACCTGGGTATAACCCTTTGCCACGAGTCTAGCTTTAAAAGTTTGCACCTTTCCATCTACACCTCTCTTTCGCTTAAAGATCCACTTACACCCAATAGGCCTGACCCCATCAGGTGGATCAACAAGCTCCCAGACGTTATTGAAGTACATAGACTCCATTTTCTGGTTCATGGCCTTAACCCATTCATCTTTGTCAACATCCTCCATTGCTTTCTTAAAAGACAATGAATCCTCAACCCATCAATCGTAATGATGTTTTGGGCTTCAGTCAAACCCATGTAGCGATCGGTGGGTTCATAACCCTCCTACTACATCGAGGCAGACTCAACTCTTGAGCTGGTTGACTAAACGTCCCGACCTCAACAACTCTTGTTGATTTGTCAGGTTGTTCAAAAACTCTTGTTGAACCCTCAAAAGTCTCAGACTCACTTGAGATCTCACGTAAAACAAGCTTACTTTGTGGCTTATGATCCCTCATGTGATATTCTTCCAAGAAGATAACATTAGTGGAAACAAACACTTTGTTCTTACTCGGATCATAGAAGTATCCTCCTCTCATTTCCTTGGTGTAGCCTCCAAAGAGGCAAATCTTCGAACGCGGTTCCAACTTCTTTGGGTGTGTCGCTAGCACATGTGTTGGACAACCCCAAATCCTAAAATCACGTAAACTACCTTTACGGCCTTTCCATAACTCAAAAGGTGTTTCAGAAATTTTTTTTGAGAGAACGTTGTTCAGGATATAACATGCAATTTGCACTGCATAACCCCAAAACAAGTCTGGAAGATGAGCATAACTCATCATAGATCGAACCATGTCCAACAAATTCCTGTTTCTCCTTTCTGATACACCATTTTGCTAAGGTGTACCAAAGGCTGAGAGTTGGGACGCAATCCCATATTCTATCATATAGTTTTGGAATTGGAGGTCTATATACTCTCCACCGCGATCAGATCGTAGTGTTTTTATCTTCTTACCTAACAAGTTTTCAACTTCAGCCTTATACTCCTTGAACTTGTTAAGAGCTTTAGACTTACGTTGCATTAGGAAGAGATACCCAAACCTTGAATAATCATCAATGAAAGAGATGAAATATTCATACCAACCTCAAGCTCTAACATTCATCGAACCACAAAGGTCTGAATGTATAAGTTCCAAGGCTTCCTTGGCTCTGTAACCTTCTCCAGTAAAAGGTCGTTTGGTCATCTTGCCTTCGAGGCATGATTCACATATCGGTAAGGAGTTTTCTTCTAAGCTCTTTATAAGTCCACTTTTCACCAACTTCTCAATCCTATTGAGGTTGATGTGACCAAACCTAAGATGCCAAACATGAGCGTTTTTCTTTGGAGAAACCTTTGGTCTTTTAGTTGTTGTTTTCGTACTGAACATTTCAGTGTTAAACAAGGCTTTTATGACTAACGACCTTAGTACATATAAGTTATTTTCCATTGAACCATATCCAATCTCCATTCCATTCTTTAAAATAAACACTTTATTCTCAGAAAAGAAGACGGTGTGGCTTTGTTTAATGAGACAAGAAACCAAGATTAAGTTCCTCTTAATACGAGGAACTACAAAAACATTATCCGGTAACAGATACCGTTTCTTGTCAACAAATAACTTCAGCCTGCCTATAGCAACAACTGAAACAACCTCACCAGTACCGACTCGAAGAGTCATCTCTCCATGTGGCAACGTTTGCCAGGAATTAAATCCTTGGTAAGAGGAACTGACATGATTGGTAGCACCTGAATCAAGAATCCAAGCAGGATCATCATTCTCTACCAGACTTGTCTCCAATACCAATAAATCATATTTACTGTCTTGTCTCCTTTTTTGGAGAGTAGTGGGATCAAGGTCATTTGCCTCGAAATTCGTTTCACACGATTCTTTCCACTGTAAGTAATTGGTCATTTTTAAAAGTTTTAAATGGAAATACTAATGAGTTGCTGAAAAGAAAAAAACACATTAACGTACGTTAGGTTTTAAGCAAATACCCATTGTAAAACAAAACAACATTTAAAAAGGTTTTAGTAAAACTAACATGAACCTCGTGTGACATCTAGTTTCGCAATGATGCTTCAAAGGTTTAGGACAAAAGCCGTCGAAGGAAGGTTAGTTATCCCTCCTCTGAATTGAGAAGGTCTCAACCAGTAATTAATACCAGAACAACTCTTGTTCCTATAACGACAAGCCATCATCAATTTGGCCAAGATATCATTAACTTACTTAACAATCTCCCTAAGTGTGACCCGCCATTTTAAGCCTTAGAGGTTTGTCCCAAAAGGCCAATTTGAAGGAAAAAATCCGATATGGGAAAAACCTAAAGCGACCCTATTCATTTCTAGAGTTCACATTGATATTGACCAACTGCACAAAACCCATCTGAAGGGGGACGCTCCGAAGGTGACACGAAGGCGTACAGAATGATCTCACGGTGTGAACCAATGACAGAGACTATAAGACGTGTTGACACACAACTTTCACCTACTTACTATAAACACTCTCTCCGTTCACCTTGATATTGACTCATGTAAGCACCATCCGAAGGGGGATGCATCCTAGGCACCACGAGGCCAAGCATGAATCTCACGGTGTGAACATCCCAGTGAGATTTATGAGCGGAATCATAGACATATCTGATACGCCTCTTTCTTTCACTGAGTATTTTATAACCTAGGGTTTAGCTTAGAAAAAACACGGCTAAGGATTTTAACTAAGTGACTTTTAGGTTTTCCCAAGAGTAACTTTTACCTTGGATAGTTGAAACAACTTTTGATCATCATCCATTAAACTCTTTAACGTAGTCTTTGATCAAAACGTCGCATGCTTGTTGAAAATCAATCTAATTCACCTTTCCAGGTAGGTTCTCAGGTAGGGGTGTTACGTTTCTGTCAACTTAAGAACCCCAGCCTTGCCAGAACCCACCTTAGACAAAAGGTCCCTTATAGATAGGTTTACAACAAATTTAATCTTTTATTTCAACCAATTTAATCCTATTAAAGTGATTTTAAAAGATTAATCTAGGTTACTAAACTCTTTAGAACCATCGGAACTTAGGTTTATCTCAATCCAATTTTAAAACCCTTTAAAAAAAAAAAAACTCTGAATTATTGATTTTCGGTCTAATTTTCTTTATAACACTTATAAACGGAAACAACCACCACAATTCGAAGCTAACATATGCAAGAAATTCATAACAATTATAAACAACCTAAGTGTCATGCTCAATGCATTGTCCATTCATTGCTACTTTTTTTTATATAACACTTATACAAAACCACAATGAAACAAGCAAAACATGCTTCCATTCACCCTTAAAAACTCAAAATAATAAAATGATGCATCATAATGCTCACTGCATGCAAAATATAACTCTTATATTTCATGATGCATGCACATGCTTTCAACTAATTTCTTCATGCTCGATTATAACAATTATAATACATGATGCATGAATAATTGCACAACCTAAGGTGGGTTTTTAACTATATGACAAACACTTTGACATATAAGCACCATACATCACATGTATAAACATCCAAAGTTGATGAACCGGGTAAAATTACCTTAAAAACTCAAAATGAAAGCTAACTATTACAAAGACAAGGAGTCGCCGGTTCAAATAGGCGAATCGGGTCTTGAAACTACTTGAGCAAATCATCGCTTCTCCAACCATCGTGTACTAAGCTCCCGCAATTGTCTACACAATAAAACAAACTCTTTGCTCTATCGTTTACCAGCGCTCCCAAAGTTAAACGATCGTTTAGCATTGACTACATGATCGTCTAGAAAAAATCCCAAACGATCGTTTAGCTATTACAACATGATTGTGTACCTTTACAAAGTGATGAAGCCTGAAGTACACGATTTGCTTAGCCGCTCCGCACAATGCCCCTTCCGCGATCATTTAAGCGACTATGATGCCTCAAAGAACCATCACCTAAGAGATTGGCTTAGCTAGCCCCTCTGTATCGGCATACGTGCGATTGCATAGGTAGTAACTAAAACGATGAAGCTGCTAACTATACGATCGCTAGCATGCGCCTTCTATTAAATGACGAGCATCGCATGCTCCCACTACGATCGCTTACCTCCAGCGCCTACGCGATTGGGCAACCAATGCTACGCGATATGGTAAACGATTTACCCCATCGCTTAGCATTAGCTAAACGATCGATTAGAAAATAACTACATGATCGTCTAGAAAAGCTATTAAACAACTCGCTTAGTAAAATCCCAACGATCGTTATCTACTGAGGCTACACGATCCGACCAATGCTTGGTCTTCTTCTTCATTGAGAACCGCATCGCCATGCGCCAAAGTTTCATCACAAACAACTCGATGCACTCAAAACGTTTTGAATTACAGACTCGATTGCGATGTTAATTTCACCCAAAAACATAGAGGCCCTTACAATTAACACTTTGTAATAACTAAAAGATTTAACAAAAAGGCAATTTAAAACCGAAACATTCATCATATTCATCCACAAATGCAGAAAATGGTTAATCACAAATACAGAAGCCCACCGCGACTGAAAAATGAGTTCAATTCAGATCTGTAATTTGGAATATCAGAGAATCTGGCTCTGATACCCCGCTCAGGATTGAGGTCGTGTCACCTATGGTCATTTAGGTGAGATGTAAGTCTCTAGTATCAATGGCGTTATATACAGAGTCTAGTCATCTCGTGGTCCAGGTCTTATACAAACTCTTTGTATAGGACACTCCTACTCGCACGTTTCCACATGACTGGTCAGGATCTACCATCTGTAGGTGTTTACAACACTTGTAAACTTCTACAAAGCGGGCTGTATTTGTAGTGTCACCAGGATCAAGTATTCCACCTTAATCCTTATACTACAGACCTATTTAGATTATCACTTAAGGCATGATCAACTTATATATCATAAATACATGCTTAAGTTCACATAAGGTAACCAAGGAGCTTTGTTTATTGGATATGAGTAAATGCCAAAATTAAATAACACTTATTTTTTTCATTGAACAATGTGTATCTATTTAAGACACCAATCCCAACAAAATGATGAATCCAAAAACTCTCCACCCCAATCAGATCGAAGTGTTTTAAATATTCTATTTAATGTGTTTTCAACTTCAGCCTTGAATTCTTTGAACTTTTCAAAAGACTCAGACTTCTGTTGCATTAAATAAACATACCCATACCTTGAATAATCATCAGTGAAAGTAATGAAGTATTCATAATCTCCCTTGGCTCTTACATTCATCTGACCATAAAGGTCTTAATGCACTAGCTCTAGAGGTTCTTTGACCCTATGACCTTTTCCAGTAAAAAGGCATTTTAGTCATTTTTCCTTTAAGGCATGACTCACACATAAGTAAAGAATTTTCTTCTAACTCGCTTAGAAGTCCATTCTTCCCTAACATCTCAATCCTATTGAGATTAATGTGTCCTAATCTTAGGTGCCAAAGTTTGGCATTTTCCTTGGGAGAAATTTTGAATAGTCTATTTTGAGTTACGAAAGTTTTAAACATCTCTATGTTATGGAGGGAATTTATTGCTAATAGCCTTAACACATACAAATTACTTTCCAGTTGTGCAGAACATATATCAACACCATTCTTAGTAATAAACACTTTATTAAAAGAAAATGGTAGTTGATATTTACATTCTAGCAAACCCTTTACAAAAACTTAGTTCCTCTTTAAATCAGAAACTACAAATACATCATTCAGAATGAGAAATTTGTTCTGTAAAGTTAACTGAAGACCTTCCACTGCCATAGCTGAGATGACGTGTCTGGTTTCAACTCGCATCGTCATCTCACCAGTACCAAGTTGCCGCAAGGAACTAATTCCCTGAAATGGAGAACCGACATAGTTAGTGGCCCCAGAGTCAATAATCCAGGAAGAATCATTATTCTGATAGGATCCCAATTATATAGCAATATCAAGAAAGAAAGAATAAAGAAGAGGCGGTTGAGTTGGTTAAGGATGTCTTCCAATTCCGTTGGGAGAAGTGGAGGTTTAAAAGAAGAAGGAAATGAAAAGAAAGGATAGGGAATTCTGAATATTCAATAGTGAATAATGAAGCTCTCGAGAGTGGGAGTTCAGAAAGCGTTGTCGTGGAGAACTCATGGCAGCGTGCCGCTCATCGTCTACGTCCACTAGGCGATTGTGTAGTAAAGCTCAGCGATCATGTAGCATTTGGTAGACGATCATATAGTAAAGATAGGCGAACATATAGTAACTGAGAAGGTGATTGTGTAATAGTAATAGCTCAGCGATCATGTAGGAGTTTGTGAGCGATCGTAGAGGATTTAGCAAGTGATCGTTTAGTAATACTTTACGATCGTGCAATAGATTGTAAATGATCGTTTATCATCTGGTAAGCGATCGAGTGATCATTTGTAAGCGACCGATTATTCTTGTTGGATTCCTATCGTCTAATAAAGAAGTTGTTCATCGTTCACTTGTTCTTTCCAGAAGATTGTACCTATTGTTACGTTAATAAAGTATTTAAGAATCAGTGTCCTAATAAATTGGTATCAAAGCAAAACACTTGGGCAAATATGGTTCAAAAACACCTTGAAGAAAAATTGGAGTTACTGGAACAAGAAATTTTTTAATACAGAGTCGAAATACAGAGGGTGTCAACCATAGAGGAGAAGTTGGTGTCAATAGCGAAGAGCATTGAGAGAATGGAATTGTAGTAAAAAAAACATCAAGAAATGTTCATTTCTTATGTGACGGAAATGGCCAAGGGAAAGACAATAGTGACGGAAGAGGTAGCAAGATCGCATACTGATAATGTGTGCGAAGCAAATAGTACAATGAAAGCCGCCGGAGAAGAAGCGATGTGTGGTCGGAATGAATTCAAGAAAGTCCAAATTACGATGTTTGACAGAAGCGAGCCAGACGTGTGGTTATATAGAGCAGACCGTTATTTTTAAGATCACAAGTTGACTGAATCTGAGAAGATGACGGTGGCGGTTGTTAATTTCGACGATATCGCATTAGACAGTTACCGTTTGGAGAGAAATAGAGAGCCGTTCGAAGATTGGGAAGACTTGAAGAAAAGGATGTTAGCCCGATTCTGATCTTCAAGAAAGGGGTCGATCTGTGGGAGATTCGTGACTACTAAACAAAAAACGACAGTGGAAGTGTATCGATCTGTGGAGGTGTCGAAGTCCATTGTCTCGGACCAAGAAAAGGAGTTTATGAATCACTTGTGGCAAGAGTCATTCCAGCTGTCGGGTACCAAACCCCATCACAGTCCAGTTTCTCAACCTCAATCGGAAGGTCAGACAGAGAAGGTAAATCGCAGCGTGGAAATAAATCAGAGGTGCTTTTGTAGTGAGCTACCGAAAGGATGGTTGAACTGGTGGCATTGGGCGGAATACTGGAAGAACACTACATATAAAGTTTCTACTGGCTTATTCCCTTTTCTGATTGTGTATGGACGATAACCTCTAGTGTTGATTTGCTATGGGAAAGTGATAACGGGTAGAAATACATGTTATTATAGCGCAAATAAGTAAAACAATGAGGGAAAGCGACGATAAAAATAAACAATATCGTGTCCAAAAGTGTTAAGCTAAGAACATTGTGATCACATGCGCCCATCGCATAAAAGCAGTTAATTTACATATTTTGTGCAGGAAAAATGTGTTGGTACAAGTAAAATTTCAATCCAAGGAATTAGGCGTCTGCACGCATTGAAAGATTGCAATCGTATGCAATCGTGAGAAGTTGCTCAAGAAGGTGGCCACATAAAGACTGCGCGTCAAGGTGACAGGATAATAAATCATGATGGGACAGAAAGCTGATGATGGTCAAATCTGAATTTAGTTGACAAGCTGTTAAAGCCACACTGTAGCAAGTACACTCAACTTTCGGTGACCATTTTATCGGTGCATCAGAGCAAGAGATTTAATGACCGCCCATCATTGCAATCATTAGAGAGAAAGGCTGCTTCACCTTGAGTTCTATAAATACTGAAGGGCACCATTATAAAAAGAGGGTTAACAAGTTAGATCGCCATATATATAATAGAGAATAAGTTAGAAAGTCGTTAGTTTGTTCACTTAGAAGACGGAGACGAGCTAGGAGACGAAGAAGCCGAGAGATCATTCCCGGTCAGCTCGAGAGACTGTCGGAAAGCGCTACACAGGGAGAGAGGGCCAACACTTGGGAAAGCAAGAATATTCATCTGGACAGAGTTAGAGTGAAAAAGACAGTGTAAAAGGCCACAGGAAACAAGACATTGCTACCGGGCTTCTTATCTCTACATTCCTGTGCTATTCTATATTCTGCATTTTATTTATAGAAAATAGAAATCTCATTTTAGCTTATGTTCAATCTCTCCATACTTCGCATGAGTAGCTAAATTTTCGAATGGGTTGAGAAGTACTTAGCTAGCATGACCTAAGATTTACACTTTATGCAATCATCTTGTCTTATGTATGCGTCATTCACCCTTTAAAGATACTTGATAGAGTAGTCTAAAGAAAGAATCTAGACTTGAGAGAGTCAGATTAGAATCTAGGCTTGAGAGAGTCAGATTAGAACCACATAAGTAAGAGAGAGAAACTTAGACGTAAGTTCTATTGCTATTAACGCATCGTATGCACCTTAGAAATAGGATATGATAGTATGCAGTCACCTTGTGTATGTGTGCATCATTCATCATCGCATATACACGAATAAAGGCTTAGATATAAGTCCTATCGATATTTTTGTATATATCGCATGCGTCCTAGAAATAGGAAACATGGCATTTGCATTGAGAGATGACATGTTGTTTGTGTGTAGCGTGATCGCATAACTTGTACGCAATCTTAGGAAGTGTTAGCTAAACCCCTTCTCAACCCGTTCATCGCATACTTATTCTAATTCTTGATTTCATCAACTTTTTATTCGAACTCCGTCACATAGGAAATATACTTAATCAAAACACCATCTAACTTATTTATTTTCACCACCACAAGGGAATCAAATTTATTGTCGCATATTTACTTAGTAGTCCCTATGTTCAACCCTGGACTTACCAGGAAACCTAGTGAGGCTTATACTTGGGTCTTATTAGGAAAAATTGCATGTGCAACGCATAACACATCATTGCAACTCATACCATAATCGCGTCACCATTTATAACGCATCAAGTTTTTGGCGCCGCTGTCGGGGCCTACGGCAGTACATATTGCGCTAACAGTAAACCTTTTGATTTTCTTTGCAGCTTTTGACCTCTATGCACTGCCATTCCTTCGATAAGGGAAAAAGTAGGTGTCGCATGAGCGAAGGACACATTCCTGAGCCCAACTACGACCCAGAGATCAAAAGAACGTTCCAAAGAAGACAGAGAAACAACTGCCGACAACAACAAGAGAGAAATCCCAGAATGATGGAGCAACCGGAAGAAAGAGCCGCAAACGCAAACAATATCATGGCAAACCCCATTCTTCTGGCGAACAACCAGAATAAACCCATCCGGACTATGCGTCACTTAACCTATATGATTTCTCCCCAGGAATCATGAGGCCAGCTTTGGACGAATCGAGGTTTCAGATGAAGCCGGTTATGTTACAGATGATTAAAGGCCTATAGACACAACGGAACCCTGAAGCGTACAACTTACCACCTTTCCACCCAATGAAGTAACGAAGAAAAGTTCAAAATGATGAAGTTAAAGAGAATCATCGCTGCATGGAAATGTTAAAACAGATTACATTCTCGAACATCCCTTTTATAGAAGCAGACTAGAAGTAAATGCCACGAAAATATGCTAAAGTTTTTTTAAGGTACTATCAGGTCGATACAAAGAAGAAAAAGATAAGCCACAGGAAAGTTCTACAACGAGAGTAAGCAATTAACGCAAAAAGTCAAACACCATAATCCCACCGAAGATGCGCGAACCTAGTTATAGTTACCGATCCCTGCTTAATTGGCGAGATCTATATTGGTCAAGCGCTATGCGACCTTTGGGGCTAGTATAAATTTAATGCCCTTTCCTTCAAGATACTTCAGACTTAGTTTGAATGTGAGGGCAAGCTGATGCCCACCAACGGTGAACTCTTCAGGCTCTGCGAAACAGTCCCTATGTTCTACCCTGAGGGAAAGTTGAGGATGTCCTGGTCACAATTGATAAATTCATTTTCTACCGGTAGACTTCATCATTCTTGACTACAAAGTGGACAAAGAGTGTGCCAATCATATTGGATGACCATTTTTATCTACTAGTGCGTGCTCAAATTGATGTGTACAAAGAGAGAGATCACCATGAGTATAAATGGGAAGAAGCTCAGGTTACATACTCACAAGCCATGAAGTATCCAGAGGATGAAGACCTATCGATTCTGACAATGAACAACAGTTGAAATGAAGAAGATGGAGTCCGAAGAAGAAGACGAAGAAAGGATGCGATCACAATCCGTAGAAACTTTGCAATTGACCACGGAAATAGCAAACAATAGTAAGAAAAAATTGAATTGTTAGAGAGAGAAAAACACAAAAAAACCTTCCTTAGAACAACCAACTACCGTGGAAATGAAAACTCTACCAGCCATCTGAAGTATGTTTTCCTTGGGCAAAATTGAAACCTTGTCGGTGATAATTTTCTCTGCAGTAAAGGAAGAACAAAGAAAATGCGCTGCTTAGCATCCTGAAGAAGTACATAAGCAATCTATCGTGGGAGACGTTAGCAGATATAGAGAGGAATTAGCCCAATCATACTAATGCATAGGATATGTCTCGCCACCTCAACGCGACTGAACACTTGCGAGGCAAGAAGACGGTTATGTAAAAGGAGATTAATTAATTAATGGTGTGATCATAGGCGTCAATAACCCAAATCTACCGAATAGCAACCGTAGGTACCCGTGCATCGGGTAATGCTCAAAAAGGGAGAGAAATGTACGAGAA